>NW_007173955.1:1608-23766 GCF_000164805.1 Carlito syrichta | reverse complement strand
AACTGGGAAGCTAGCAAGTAAGTCAGCTGGCTAGCTAGTTAGGTAGCTACTTAAGTGACCTAGTTAAGTCAGTTTACTAATCAGCTGGTTAGCTAGATAGCTGTGTAGTTAAGTCAGCTGGCAAGCCAGCGGGCTACATAGGTAGCCAGCTAATTAAGACAGCTGACTATCGAGCTGGCTAGCTAGTTAGCTAGGGAGTTAGGTCACCCTGCTAGCCAGCTGGCTAGCTACTTAAGTCACCTAATTAAGTGAGCTGCCTAGACACCTGGCTAGCTAGGTCGCTAGATAGTTAAGTCAGATATCTAACCCGCTGGCTAGAAAGTTGAGTCACCTAGTTAAGTCAGCTGCCTATCCAGCTGGCTAGCAAGCTAGCTTGCTACTGAAATCAACCAGCTAGACAGCTGGCTAGCTAGTTAAGTCACCTAGTTAAGTCAGCTGGCTAGCCAACTGGCTAGTTATATAGCAAACTAGTTAATTCAGCTGACTAGCACGCAGGCCAGCTATTTAAGTCAACTAGTTTCGTCAGCTGGCTAGCCAGCTGGCTAGCTATGTAGTGAGCCAGTTAAGTCATTTGGCTAGCCAGCTGGTTAGCTAATTAAGTCAGTTGGTTAAGCAGCTGACTAGCCAGCTAGCTAGCTAGGTAGAGAGCTAGTTAAGTCAGATGGCTAGCCAGCTGGCTAATAAGTTACGTCAGTTACTTGAGTCAGCTGGCAAGCCAGGAGTCTAGGTAGTTAAGTCAACTAATTAAGACAGCTGACTATCCAGTTGTCTAGCTAGGTCGCAAGCTAGCTACATCAGCTGCCTATTCAGCTGGCAATGTAGTTAAGTCAGCTACTTAATTCAACTTGCTTCCTATCTGGCTAGCCAGGTAGCTAGCTAGTTAATCAGCTGGCTACCCTGTTGGGTAGCTGATTAAGTCAGCTAGTTTAATCAACTGGCCAGCCAGCTGGCTATCCAGTTGAGTAGGCTAGTTAAGTCAACTGGCTAGTGATCTGGCTAGCTAGTTAAGTCAGCTGGCCAGCCAGCTGGCTCGCTAGGTAGCTAGCTAATTAAGTCAGCAAGTTAAGTCAGCTGGTTAACTAGTTAAGTTAGTTAGTTAAGTTAGCTGGCTTGCTGGATGCCTATCAGGGTATCTATCTAGTTAGGTCAGCTGGCTAGCCATCTGACTAGCTAGTTCAGTCACTGAGTTAAGTCAGCTCACTGGCCAGCAGATTATCTAGGTAGTTAGGTACTTAAGTCAGCTGGAAAGCCAGCGGGCTATGTAGGTAGGTAGTTAGTTAAATCAGATAGCTATCCATCAGGCTATCTAGTTATGTCAGCTAGTTAAGTCAGCTGTCTGCCCAGCAGTCTATGTAGATAGCTAGATAGTTAAGTGTGCTGGCTAGCCAGCTGGCTACTTAGTTAAGTCAGATAGTTAAGTCAGCTAACAAGGCTGCTGGATAGCTAGGTAGCTAGGCAATTAAGTCTGCTGGCTAGCCAGTTGGCAGGTAGTTGACTCAGCTAGTTTATTCAGCTGGCTAACCAGTTGAGTAGTTATATGAGTCAGCACGTTAAGTCAGTTGTCTAGCCACCTTGCTAGCTAGTTAAAAACTAGTTAGGTCAGATGGGAAGCCAGCTGTCTTGCTAGTTATTTCAGCTAGTTAATTCAGCTGGCTAGCTTGGAAGCTAGCAAGTTAATTCAGCTAGATATGTCAGCTATCTAGCTAGTTTAGTCAGCTAGTTAAGTCAGCTAACTATATGATAACTAGCTAGTTAGTTAGCTAGGTAAAACAGCTGGTTGAATCAACTGGCTAGCTAGGAAGGAAGCTAGTTAATTAGGTAGTTAAGTCAGTTGCCTTGCCAGCTGGCTAGCTAGTTAAGTCAACTAGTTAAGTCAATGGGCTGGTATGCAGGTTAACTAGATAGTTAGGTAGTTAAGTAAGCTGGTAGGCCATTGGGTTATGTAGGTAGTTAACTAGTTAAGTCAGCTGGCTAGCCATCAGGCGTCTACTTATGGCAGTTAGTTTAGTCAGCTGGTTATCCAGGTGTCTATCTAGGTAGCTAGCTAGTTAAGTGTGCTGGCTATCCACCTGGCTACTACGTTAAGTCAACTAGTTAAGTCAGCTGGCTAGCCTGCTGGCTAGCTATGTACTAGGTAATTATGTCAGTTTGCTTGTCAGTTGGCTAACTATTTATTTTAGCTAATTAAGTCAGGTGGAGTGCCAGGATGCTAGCTAGTTATGTCAGCTGTCTAGCCAGCTGACTAGATATTTTAGTGACCAAGTTAAGTCAGCTGGCTAACCCGCTGGCAACCTAGGTAGCTTGCTATTTAAGTCAGCTGGCTAGACAGCTGGCTGGTAGATAAGTCACCTAGAAATTCAGCTGGATAGCCAGCTGGCTAACTATGTAGCAAGCTAGTTAGTTCAACTGGCTAGAAAACAGGCCATCTAGTTAAGTCAGCTAGTTAAATCAGCTGTTTAGCCAAATGGCTAGTTAGGTGGCTGGCAAGTTAAGCAGGCAGGTTAGCAGGCTAGTCAGTTAGGTGGCCAGCTAGTTAAGCTGGCTGGCTAGACAGTTGACCAGCAGGCTGCCTGGCTAGTTAAGCCAGCTATCTATCCTACTGTCCAGCTATCTATCCCACTATCCCACTGTCTAGGCTGCTGGCTGGCTATTTAAGCTGGCTGGCCAGCCAGCCAGCCCACTTGCTAGTTAGGTGGCTGCCTAGGCTTCTGGCCATACAGGTATCCAGCTAGTTAAGCCAGTTGTCTAGCTGCCTAACGAATAAGGTAGCTAGCTAGTTAAGTCATCTGGCTAGCCAGCTAGCCAGCTATCGAGCTAGTAGCTAGTCAAAACATGTACCTAGCCAGCTAGCAGTTAAGTCAGCTAGCAAATCAGCTAAATATTCAGCTAGCTTGTTGTCAGCTAGCTACTCAGGTTCCTAGTCAGCTTGCTAGTTAAGTCTGCTAGATAGTCAGCTAGGTAGTCAGCTTGATAGTTAATTCAGCTAGCCAGCTAACTAGTCAGTTACCTAGCTAGTTAAGTCAGCTAGCTAGTTAATTCATCTGGCACACCATTTAGTTACTTAGCTAACTAGTTGGCTGGCAACTCAACTAATAGACTCCCTCGTTTTCCATCAGGCTAGCTAACTAATAGGCTCGCTCGCATGCAAACCGGTCAGGAAACTAGTCAGCTCACTCACCAGCCAACAGGTCAAATAAATTGTCGGCTTGCTCAAAGCCCAACAGATCAGCTAACTAGTCGTTTCCTCACAGGCTGACTAGTTAAGTTAGCTCACTGGTCGGCTCATTCACTGGCCGACTAGTTATGGCAGAGCATGCGTAGGCTCATTCACTGGCCAACTAGTTAATTCAGCTGACCCGTTGGCTCACTCACCAGTCAACTAGTTAAGTCAGCTCACCTGTCGGCTCACTCTCTGGCCGATTAGTTAAGTCATCTAAACAGTTGGCCTACTAGCCACAGCACTAATTAAGTAAGCTAATCAATTGGTTAACTAGTGGGTCAACTTATTCAGCCAACAAGTTCGGTCAGTTAATTAGTCAGGAGACTAGTTAGGTCTGCTAAGTAGTCATCCAACTAATCGGCCGACTAGTTAGTTCAGCAAACTAGCCAGCCAACTGCTTAACAGAACTAACTAGGGGGCCAACTCGTCAGTCAACTAATTAACCGAGCTAAATAGTCGGCCGATTAGTCTTCCAGCTAGTTAACCAAGCTAACAAGTCAGCCGAGTAGTCAGCCAATGTGTTAAACCAGCTAACTAGTCAGCCGACTTGTCAGTCTACAAGTTAAATCACCTAGCTAACTCATTAAGCAACTAGTTAAGTCAGCTATTTAACTCATTTACCAACTAGTTAAAACAATTATCTAACTCATTAACCAACTCGTTAAGTCAGCTAGTATCTGATTAACCAACTAGTTAAGTCACCTAGCTATGTCACCTGGCTAACTAGCTAGCTAACTATGTCAGCTAGCTAAGTCAGATAGCTCACTAGTTAAATCACTTTTTAATTCAGATACTTAATCTTCTACTTAACTAGTTCGCTAATTAGTTAAGTCAGCTGGTTATTCAGCTAGTTAAATAGTTAGCTAACTATTTCATTCAGGTAGTAAAGTCAGCGAGCTAACTAGTTAAGTCAGCCAGTTAAGTCAGTTAGCTAAGTAGTTAAGTCAACTAGCTGAGTCAGCAACTTAAGTCAGCTTCTAATTTAGTCAGGTGGTTAAGACAGCTAGCTAGCTACTTAGATATAGGGTTAAGTCAGCAGGTTGAGTCAGGTTGTTAGCTAGTTAACTAATGGGTTACTTCAGCGGGTTGAGTCAGTTAGCTAGCTAGTTAGCAAATGGGTTGAGTCAACTACTTGACTAGGCCAGTTAGATAGTTAGTTAACAGTTAAATCAGCTGGATGGTCAGCTGGATAACTAACGAGTTGTCAGTTGGTTGAGTCAGCTAGCCAGCTCATTAGCTAATGAGATAAGTCAGATGATTAAGTCATCTAGCTAGCATGTTAGATAGTGATTAATCTAATTAGTTATCTAGCTAGTTAAGTCAGCTAACTAGCAAGGCAGCTAACTATTTAAGTCAGCTTGTTAGCTAGGTAGCTAGCTAGTTAGCTAACTATTTCAGTCAGCTGGCAAATTAGGTAACTAGCTAGTTAGCTAACTATTTAAGTCAGCTGGCTAGCTAGATAGCTGCTAGTTATATCAGCTACTTAAGTCAGCTGCCTAGCCAGGTGGCTAGGTAGATAGCAAGCTAGTTAAGTCAGTTAGCTAGCCAGCTTTATAGCTGGTTAATTCAGCTAGTTAGGATAGCTCACTAGCCAACTGGCTATGTAGGTAGCTAGCTAGTTAAGTCAGCTAGATAACTAGCTGACTAGCTAGTGATGTCAACGACTTAAGTCTGCTGGCTAGCCAATTGGCTCGTTGTTAAGACAGCTAATATAGTCAGCTGTCTAGTCAGCTGGATTGCTAGCTAGCTAGTTAGATAAATAAGGTTTCTAGCCAGCAGGATAGTTGCTCAAGTCAGCTAGTTAAGTCATCTGGCTAGCCTACTGACTACATTGATAGCTAGCAAGTTAAGTGAGGTGGCTAGCCAGCTTGCTAGCTTAAGTCAGCTAGGTTAGTCAGCTGGCCAGCCAGCTGGCTAGATAGGTAGACAGGTAGTTAAGTAGCTGGTTAAATCAGCTAGTTAAGACAGCTGGCAACCAGCTGGCTAGCAAGTTAAGGCAGCTGGTTAAGTCAGCCTGCAACCGACTGGCTAGCTAGTTTAGTCAGCACATTAAGTCAGCTGGCTATCCAGCTGGTAAGCTAGTTAAAAAGCTAGTAATGTCAGATGGCTAGCCATCTGGCTAGCTAGTTATTTTAGCTTGTTAAGTCAGCTTGCCAGCTAGGAAGCTAGCTATATAAGTAAGCTACTTATGGCAGCTAGGTAACAAGTTAAGTCTGCTAGTTTATTCAGGCTGCTGGCTAGATAGCTAGGTACATGGCTAGCTAGTTAAGTCAGCTGGCTAGCCACCTGGCTACCTGGTTATATCATCTAGTTATTTCACCTGGCCAGGCAGCTGGCTAGCTTGTTAAATCAGCCAGTTAAATCAACTGGCCAGTTAGTTAAGTAGGTTAGTTAAATCAGTTGGCAAAACAGCTGCCTAGCAGGGTAGCTAGCTAGTTAAATCAACTGACTAGCTAGCTGGCTAGTAAGTTAAGTCACCTAGATAAGTCAGCTCGCTGGCCAGCCATTTAGCTATGTAGTGAGGTAATTAAGTCAGCTGGCAAGCCAGCGGTAAATGTTGGTATGTAGCTAGTTAAGTCAGCTGGCTAGCCATCAGGCTATCTAGTTATGTAAGCTACTTAAGTCAGCTAGCTATGTAGCTGTCTATCTAGCTAGCTAGCTAGTTAAATCTGCTGACTAGTCCACTAGCTACTTCATTAAGTCAGCTAGTTAAGTCAGCTGGCTAGGCTACTGCCTGGCAATAAGCTAGGTGATAAAGTCACCTGGCTAGATACCTGACTAGCTAGGTATGTCAGCTAGTTTAGTCAGCTGGCTAATCAGCTGACTGGCTAGTTAAGTCAGCTTGTTAAATCAGTTGTCTAGCCAGCTGGCTATCTAGTTAAAAAGCTTGTTACATGAGATGTGTAGCCATCTGGTTCGCTAGTTATTCCAGCTAGTTAAGTCAGCTGGGTAGCTAGGCAGCTAGCTAGTTAAGTCCGCTTGATATGTCAGCTAACTAGCTAGTTAAGTCAGTTAGCTAAGTCAGCTAGCTATATGACAGCTAGCTAGGTAGCTAGCAAGTTGAAACAGCTAGTTAAGTCAGCTGGCTAGTTAGGTAGCTAGCTAGTTAAGTCAGCTATTTAAGTCAGCTGGGTAACTAGTTAAGTCAGTTAGTTAAGTCAGCTGGAGAGCCAGCTGCCAAGCAGGATTGCTAGCTTTAAGTCAGATAGCTAGCCAACTGGCTAGCTATTCAAGTCACCTACATAACTCAGCTCGCTGGCCAGCAGGATAGCTATGTAGTTAGGTAGTTAAGACAGCTGGCAAGCCAGCAAGCTATGTAGGTAGGTAGCCAGTTAAGTCAGCTGGCTAGCCATTCGTCATCTAGTTATGTCAGCTAGTTAAGTCAGCTAGCTATCCAGGTGTCTAGCTAGGTATCTAGTTATTTAAGTCTAATGGCTAGTCAGTTGTCTACTTCGTGAAGTCAGCTAGTTAAGTCAGCTGGCTAGCCTGCTGGCTAGCTATGTAGCTAGGCAATTATGTCATCTGGTGAGCCACCTGGTTGGCTAGATAGGTAATTATGTCAGGTGTCTAGTCAGCTTTCTAGCTAGTTTAATCACCTAGTTAAGTCAGCTGAGTAGACAGGTGGCTAGCTAGGTAGCTTGCTAGTTAAGTCACCTGGATAGACAGCTGACTAGCTAGATAAGTCACCTCATTAATTCATCTGGATAACCAGTTGACTATCTATGTAGCAAGCTAGTTAATTCAACTGGCTAGATAGCAGGACAGCTAGTTAAGACATCTAGTTAAGTCAGCTGGCAAGCCAACTCTTTAGCTAGGTAGTAACATAGTTAAGTCAGTTGCTTATAGCTGGTTAGCTAATTAAGTCAGCTAGTTAATTCACTTGCTATCCAGGTGGCTAGAGAGGTAGAGAGCTACTTATGTCATCTGCTTAGCCTGCTGACTAGCTAGTTTAGTCATCTAGTTAAGTCAGCTGACTAGCCATCTGTCTCCCTAGGTAGCCTGATAGTTAAGTCAGCTGATGAAACAGCTGGCTAACTAGATAAGTCACCTAGTTAATTCAGCTGGATAGCCAGCTGGTTAGCGATGTAGCAAGCTAGTTTATTCAACTGGCTAGAAAGCAGGCCAGCTAGTTAAGACAGCTAGTTAAGTTAGCTGGCTAGCTAGCTTGCTGGCTAGTTAGTGACCTAGTTAAATCAGTTGGCTAGCCAGCTGGCTAGCTAATTAAGTCAGCTGGCTATCCAGGTGACTAGAGAGTTAGAGCGCTAGTTAAGTCAGCTGGCTAACCAGCTGAATAACTCGTTGTCAACTTGTTTAGTCACCTGGCTGGTGAGCTGCCTAGCTCGTTAATCAATTAGTTAATTTAGGTGGCTAACAAGCTGGATAGCTAGTTAAGTCACCACGTTAAGTCAGTTAACTAGCCATCTCCATAGCTAGTTAAAAAACTAGTTAATTCAGATGGCTAGACATCAGGCTAGCTAGTTATTTCAGCTAGTTTAGTCAGCTGGCTAGGTAGGTACCTAGCTTGTTAAGTCAGCTAGATATGTCAGCTAACTAGCTTGTTAAGTCAGCTAGTTAAGTTGGCTTTCCAGCAAGATATCTAGCAAAGTAGCTAGATAGTTATTTCAGCTAGTAAATTCGGCTGGCTAGCTAGGTAGCTAACTAGTTAAGTCAGCTGCTTAAGTCAGCTGGCTAGCAAGATAAGTCAGCTAGTTAAGTCAGCTAGCTAGTCATCTGACTAGCTGCATAGCTATCTAGTTCAGTCATCAGGCTATCCACTGGCTAGTTAGTTAAGTCACCTAGGTAACTCAGCTCACTATCCAACTTGTTAGCTAGGTAGCTAGGTATTTAAGTCAGCTGGTAAGCCAACGGTCTACATAAGTAGCTATCTAGTTAAGTCAGCTGGCTAGTCACCTGGCTACCTGGAGGTGTCAGCTAGTTAAGTCAGCTGGCTAGCCAGCTGGCTAACAAGTTATGTCAGCTAGTTGAGTCAGCTGGCTAGACAGCTGGCTAGATGGCTAAGTCAGCTAGTTAATTTAAGTGCCTAGCCAACTGGCTAGCTAGGTAGCTCGCTATTTAAGTCAGCTGGCTAGCCCACTGACTAGCTGGTTGTCAGATCGATAGCCACCTGACTAGGTTAATAGCTAGCTATTTAATTCAGTTGGATAGCCGGCTAGCTAGCTAGTTAAGTCAGCGAGTTAACGAGTTAGTGAGCTGGCTAGCCTGATGGCTAGCTAAGTGGCTAGCTAGTAAAGTCAGTTCCTAGTCAGATGTCTATCTAGTTATGTCATTTAGTTAAGTCAGCTGGTTAGACGTCTGGCTAGGTACGTGGCTGGCAAGTTAAGCTGCATTGTTAGCAGACTGGTCAGATAGGTGGCCAGCTAGTTAAGCCGGCTGGCTAGTTGACTGGCCAGCAGAGTGTCGGATTAGTTAAGCCGGCAGGCAATCCCAATATCCACCCTGCCGGCTGCCTACTTAAACTGACTAGCCAGGTGGCCAACCCGCTAGCTAGCTTAGCTGGATGCCTAGCCAGCTAGCCAACCAGCTAGCTAGATACTTAAGACAGGTGGCTAGCCGTGTAGCCAACCATGTAGCTAGCTAGTTAAGTCAGCTGGCTATCCTGCTATTCCACCAAGTGTTAGTCAGCTAGTTAAGTCAGCTAGCTAGCCAGCTAGCTAGTTTAGTGAGCTAGCAAGTCAGCTAACTATTCATGTACCTAGTTAAGTCAGCTAGCTAGTCAGATAGCTAGTCACCTGGATAGTTAGATCAACTAAGTTGGCTTGCTCATAGGTCAACAGGTCTGCTAACTAGTCGGCTCACTCACCAGCCGACTAGTTAAGTCAGTTCACTGGTCAGCCTACTTGCCGGCTGACTAGTTATGGCAGTGCATGTGTCGGCCTATTCACCAGCAGACTAGTTAATTCAGCTGACCTGTCAGATCTCTCACCGGCCAACTAGTTAATTCAGCTCACCTGTCTGCTCACTCATGAGCCGAATAGTTCAGTCAGCTAACCCTTGGTCCTATAAACCAGCCAAGTAGTTAAGTTAGCTAACCAGTTGGCCAACTAGTGCACCAACTTGTCAGCCAACAAGTTAGGTCAGCTAAATTGACTATTTAGATAAGCTAACTAGTCAGCCAACTAGTTGACTGACTAATTAGGTGAGCAAACTACCCAGCCAAATACTTTCCTGAACTAACTATATGGTCAACTAGTTGGCCAACTACTCAGCCAACTATTTAACCAAGCTAAATAGTCGGCCGATTAATCTGCTAACTTGTTAAGCCAGCTGACAAGTTGACTGAGTAGTCAGCCAATGTGTTAAACCAGCTAGTTAGTCAGCAGATTCGTCATCCAAGTTAAGTCACCAACTAACTCGTTTACCAACTAGTTAAGTCACTTATTTAACTCGTTTACCAACTAGTTAAAATAGTTATCTAACTCATTAACCAACTCATTAATTCAGCTAGCTATCTTGTTACCAAATAGCTAAGTCAGTTAGCTAAGTGAGCTAGCTAACTTGTTAGCTAGCTAAGTAAGTTAGCTAAGTCACCTAACTCACTAGTTAGCTAATTATTTAAGTCAGCTACTTAATCTGCTACCTAAATTGTTAGGTAATTAAGTCAGTTCATTATTCAGCTAGTTAAATATTTAGCTATTTATTTATTTATTTATTTTTATTTTATTTTATTTTGAGTCTGAGTCTCACTCTGTCGACCAGACTCTAGTGCAGAGGTGCATAATGAATTAGCTAGAATTAGCTAGTGGTTAAGTCTATGGCAGACTCGACCTTCTGGGCTTCAGAGATCCTTCCGCCTCAGCCTTCCAAGTAGCCAGAATTATAGGCATGTGCTACCATGCTTGGCTGATTTTTTGATTTATTGTAGAGATGAGATCTCGCTGCCCAGGCGGGTCTCAAACCCGCAGGCTCAGGCAATCCACTCACCTCAGCCTCCCAAAGGCATGGGATTACAGGCTGAGCCACCAAGCCCGGCTAGCTAACTATATAATTCAGGTAGTTAAGTCAGCTAGATAACTAGTTAAGTCAGCCAGTTAAGTCAGCTAGCTAAATAGTTGTCAGCTAGCTAAGTCAGCTACTTAAAAAAGCTTCTAATTTAGTCAACTGGTTAGGACAGCTAGCTAGCTAGCTAGCTAATGGGTTAAATCAGCAGGTTGAGTCAGGTAGTTAGCTAGTTAACTAACGAGTTAAGTCAGCTGGTTGAGTCACCTAGCTAGCAAGTTAACAAACGGGTTGAATGAGCTGGTTGAGTAGGCTATCTAGCTAGTTAGCTCACGAGTTGTCAGCTGGATGTTCAGCTAGCTAGCTAGATAGCTAACAATTAAGTCAGCTGGATGAGTCAGCTAGCCAGCTCATTAGCTAACGAGACAAATTAGATGATTAAGTCACCAAACTAGCACATTAGATAACGATTAAGCTAACTAGTTATCTAGGTGGTTAAGTCAGGTAGCTAGCAAGGCAGCTTACTATTTACATCAGCTTGTTAGCTAGGTAGCTATCTAGTTAGTTAACTATTTAAGTCAGTTGACTAACTAGGAAGATAGCTAGTTAGATAACTATTGAAGTTAGCTGGCTAGCTAGATAGCTAACAATAAGCAAGGTAGATGCTTGTTAAGTCAGATAATTAAGTCAGCTGACTTGCCAGCTGCCTAGCTAGGTAGCGAGCTAGTTAAATCAGTTGGCTAGCCAGCTGGGTAGCTGGTTAATTCAGCTAGTTAAGACAGCTGGCTAGCCAACTGGCTAGATAGGTAGCTAGCTAGTTAATTCAGCTAGAGAACTACCTGGCTTGCTAGTGATGTCAGTGAATTAAGTCAGCTGGCTAGACAACTGGCTAACAAGTTTTCAGCTAGTTTATTCAGCCGTCTAGCCAGCTGGCTAGGTAGGAAGCTAGCTAGACAAGTCAGCTTGCTAGCCAGCAGGATAGTTGTTCAAGTCAGGCGGTTAAGTCAGCTGGTTAGCCTGCTGGCTACATTGATAGCTAGCAAGTTAAATGAGGTGGTTAGCCAACTTGCTAGCTTAAGTCAGCTATGTAAGTCAGTTGACTAGCCTGCTGGCTAGATAGGTAGCCAGCTAGTTAAGTCAACTGGCTAGCCAGCTGACTAGCTGGTTAAGACAGCTCGTTAAGTCAGCTGGCAACCAGTTGGCTAGCAAGGTAAGTCAGCTAGTTAAAACAGCTGGAAACCAGCTGGCCAGCTGATTAAGTTAGCTCATTAAGACAACTGGGTATCCCATATGTTGGCTAGTTAAAAAGCTAGTTAACTCAGATGACTAGCCATCAGGCTAGATAGTTATTTCAGCTAGTTAAATCAGTGGGCTAGCTAGAAATCTACCTATATTAGTCAGCTAATTATGGCAGCTAGGTAGCTAGTTAAGTCAGCTATTTAAGTCAGCTGGCTAGCTAGATAGCTTGCTAGTTATGCCAGGTAGATAAGCCAGCTGCTAGGTAGGTAGCTAGCTGCTTAAGTTAGCTAATTAAGTCAACTTGTTAGCTAGTTAAGTCAGTGAGTTAAGTCAGCTGGATTGCCAGCTGCCTAGCTGGGGTGCTACCTAGTTAAGTCAGCTGGATAGCCAGTTAGATAGCTATTTAAGTAACCTAGTTAAGTCAGCTCACTAGCCTGCTGGAAACCTAGGCACCTAGGTAGATAAGTCAGCTGGCAAGCCAGCAGGATACGGAGGTAGCTAGCTGGTTAAGTCAGCTGAATATCCAGCTGGCTAGCTAGGTACATAGGCAGCTAAGTCAGCCTGCTAGACAGCAGGCTAGCTAGTTGTCACCTAGTTAAGTCTGCTGACTAGACAGCTGGCTAGCTAGGTAGCTAGATAGTTAAGTCAGCTGTCGAGCCCAATGCCCAGTTAGTTAAATCACCTAGTTAAGGCAGCTGGCTAGCCAGCTGGCTAGCTAGGTAGCTTGCTAATTAAGTAAGCTGGCGAGACAGAAGTCTAGTTTGTTAAGTCACCTAGTTTAGTCAGCTGGCTAGCCAGCTGTCTAGCTATATAGCATGTTAGTTAATTTATCTGGCTAGCAAGCAGGCCAGCTATTTAAGTTACCTAGTTACGTTAGCTGGCTAGTCAACTGGCTAGCTAGGTAGCAAGATACTTAAGTCAGTTGGCTAGCCAACTGGCAAGCTAATTAAGTCAGCTAGGTAAGTCACTGGGCTAGACAGCTAGCTAGCTAGGTAGAGAGCTAGTTATGTCAGCTAGTTAATTCAGCTGGCCAGTTAACTGGCTTGTTAATTAAGTCAGGTAGTTAAGACAGAGGGTCAGACAGCTGGCTAGCCAGTTAAGTCAGCTAGTTAAGACAGCTGCTCAATCAGCTGGTGAGCTAGGTAGCTAGCTGGTTAAGCAGCTAGTTAAGTCCGCTGGCTCTCCAGGTAACGAGCTAGTTAAGTCAGTTAGTTAAGTCAGTTGGTTAGCCAGCTACCTATCTGGGTACCTAGCTAGTTAAATCAGCTGGCTAGCATGCTGGCTAACTTGTTAAGTAACATAAAGCCAGCACATTTAACTAGATAGTTAGTAGTTAAATCATTTGGCAAGCCAGAAGGCTATATAGGTAGGTAGCTAGTTAAGTGTGCTGGCTAGCCATCAGGCTATCTAGTTATGTCAGCTAGTTAAGTCAGCTGGCTACCAAGCTGTCTAGTTAGGTAGTAGCTAGTCAAGTCTGCAGGCTAGCCAGCTGTCTACTTCATTAAGTCAGCTAATTACATTAGCTGGCTGAACTGCTGGCTAGCTAGGTAGCTAGGAAATTAAGTCAGCTGCCTATCCAGCTGGACAGCTAGTAAAGTCAGCTAGTTTAGTCAGCTGACTAAACTAGCTGTCTTGCTAGTTTAGTAAGCTGATGAAGGTTGTTGTTAAACCAGCTGGCTAGCTAGTTAAAAAGCTGGTTATGTCAGATGGGTAGCCAGCTGTCTCAGTAGTTTTTTCAGCTAGTTATGTCATCTGGTTAGCTAGGTAGTTAGGGAATTAAGTCAGCTGGCTAGCCAACTGGGTAGCTAGTTAAGTCAGCTAGTTAAGACAGCTGAATAGCCAGCTTGCTATCTGGGTAGCTAGCTATTTATGTCATGTCTAGCCAGCTGGCTAGCTAGTTAAGTCACCTAGTTAAGTCAGCTGAGAAGGCAGCTGGCTAGCTACATAGCTTGCCAGTTTAGACAGCTGGCTAGATAGATAAGTCACATAGTTAATTCAGCTGGATAGCCAGCTGGCTAGCTATGTGCCAAGTTAGTTAATTCAATTGGCTAGAAAGCAGGCCAGCTAGTTAAGAGAGCTAGTTGTGTCAGCTGGCTAGCAAAATGTCTGGCTAGGTAGTGACCTAGTTAAGTCAGTTTGCTAACCAGCTGTCTAGCTAATTATGTCAGCTAGTTAAATCAGCTTGCTATCCAGGTGGCTAGAGAGGTAGAGAGTTAGTTGAGTCAGCTGGCTAGCCCCTGGATATCTAGTTAAGTCAGGTCATTTAGTCACTTGGCTGACCAGCTGCCTAGATTATTAATCAACTAGTTAAGTAAGCTGGTTAACAAGCTGTCTAACTATTTAAGTCACACCATTAAGTCGGTTGGCTAGCCAGCTCGCTAGCTATTTAAAAAGCTAGTTAAGTCAGATGGCTAGACAGCTGATTAGCTAGTTATTTCAGCTAGTTAAGTGTGCTTGCTAGCTAGGTAGATAGCTAGTTAAGTCAGCTAGTTTTATCAGCTAGCTAGCTAGTTAACTCAGCTAATTAAGTCATCTAGATAGGTAGTTTCCTAGCTAGGTAGCTAGCTAGTTATTTCAGCTAGTAAAGTCAGCTGGCTAGGTGGGTATCTAGCTAGTTAACTCAGATAGTTAAGACAGCTGGCTAACCTGCTGCCTTTCTGGATAGCCAGCTTGTTAAGTCAGCTGGTTAGCAAGCTGGCTAGCTAGTTAAGTCACCTAGTTAAGTCAGCTCACTTGCCAGCTGTTTAGCTAGTTAGATAGAAAGTTAAGTCAGCTGGCAAGCCAGCGGGATACATAGGTAGCTAGCTGTTTAAATCAGCTAGTTAGTCATCTGTCTAGCTAGTGATGTCTGCTAGTTAAGTCAGTTGGCTAGCCAGCTGGCTACCTGGTTCAGTCAGCTAGTTAATTCAAGTGACTAGCCAACTGGCTAGATAGGAAGCTCACTAGTTAAATCAGCTGGCTAGCCAGCTGGCTAGTTTGTTAAGTCAGGTAGTTAAGTCAGCTGGCTAGACAATTGGCTAGGTAGGTAGCTAGTTAATTAAGTCAGCTGGCTAGCCAGGTGGCTAGCTAGTTAATTCAGAGAGTTAACTGAGCTGGCTAGTTGGCTGGCTAGCTTGTTGGCTAGCTAGTTAAGTCAGCTGGCTGGCTGAATTTCTATCTAGTTAAATCAGCTAGTTAAGTAAGCATGTTAACCAGCAGGCCAGCTAGGTGGCTGGGAAAATAAGCTGGCTGGTTAGCAGGCTGGTCAGGTATGTGGCCCACTAGTTAAGCCAACTGGCTAGCTGGCTGACCATCAGGGTGGCTTCCTATTTAATCCAGCTGGCATTCCGACTGTCCAGCAAGCCAGATGGCTATTTAAGCTGGCTGGCTAGCCATTTGGTCAGCCCACTAGCTAGCCAGCCAGGTAGCTGGCTTGCTAAGCCAGCTGGCTAGCCATGTAGACAACCAATTAACTAGCTCATTAAGTCAACTTCTAGCCAGCCAGCAAGCTAGTTAAGTAAGCTAGCAACACAGCTAACTATTCAGCTAACTAGTGAAGTCAGCAAGCTAGACAGTTAGATAGCTTGTTTGCTAGCTAGTTATGTCAGCTAGATAGCCAGCTAGATAGTCAGTAGCTAGTTAAGTCAGCTAGCAAATCACCTTGTTACTTTGCTAACTAGTCAGCTGGCAACTTAGCTATCTGGTCAAATAACTAGTGGGCTCACTCGCTTTCCATCAGGTCAGCTAATTAGTCGCTTCACTCACCTGCACACAGGTCAGCAAACTAGTCGGCTCACTCACCAGCCAACAGGTCAGCTAAATTGTCGGCTGGCTCACAGGCCAACAGATGAGCTAACTAGTTGGCTCACTCGCCAGCTGACTAGTTAAATCAGCTCACCTGTTTGCTGGCTTGCCAGCCGACTAGTTAAGGCAGTTCACATGTTGGGTCACTTGCCAGCCTACTAGTTAAGTCATCTCACTGGTTGGCTCATTCGCCAGCTGACTAGTAACTCTTCTGGCAATTTGGCTCACTTGCTAGCTGACTAAAGTAAGCTGACCAGTAAGCTCACTCGCTGGCTCACTAGTTAAGTCAGCTGACCAGTTGGCTAACTCGCCAACCGAACGTGTTAGAACTCCTAACTCTTCTGAAGACTCGTCAGCCAAGTACAGTCACCAAACTCATTAAACAACTACTTAAGTTAGCTGGTTAACTAACTCGTTTACCAACTAGTTAAAAGAGGTAGTTTACCTCTTTTAACAACTAGTTAAGAGACGTAGTTTACCAACTAATTTAACTAGCTGGTAAGCTAACTCATTTACCAACTAGTTAAAAGTGGTAGCTAATTCGTTAACCAACTAATTAAGTCAGCTAGCTATCTCATTAGCCAACTAGTTGTCAGCTTGCTAAGTAAGCTAGCTAATTAGCTACCTAGCTAAGTCAACTAGCTAAGACAGCTAGCTCACTGGGGAACTAATTATTTAAGTCAGCTACTTAAGCCTGCTACCTAAATAGTTGGCTAACTAGTTAAATCAGCTATTTATTTAGCTAGCTAAATAGTTATCTAACTATTTAATTCAGGTAGTTAAGTCAGCTAGCTAACTATTTAAGTCAGGCAGTTAAGTCAGGTAGCTAACTATTTAAGTCAGTCAGTTAAGACAGTTACCTAAGTAGTTAAGTCAGCTAGCTAAGTCAGCTAGTTAAGTCAGCTGCCTAATTTAGTCAGCTGGTTAAGGCAGCCAGCTAGGTAGTTAGCAAACGGATTAAGTCAGCAGGTTGAATCAGGTAGTTAGCTAGTTAATGAATAGGTTAAGTCAGCTGGTTGAGTCAACAGGATAGCTAGTTAGCAAACGGGTTGAGTCAGCTGTTTGAGTAGGCTAGCTAGCTAGTTAGCTAACCAGTAAAGTCAGCTGGTTGAGTCAGCTAGCTAGCTCATTAGCTAACGAGTTAAGTCAGCTAGCTAGAATGTTAGATAATGAGTAATCTAACTATGTAGCCAGCTGGTTAAGTCAGATAGCTAGCTAAGCAGCTAACTATATAAGTCATCTTGTTAGCTAGGTAGCTAGGTAGTTAGCTAATTTCTTAAGTCAGCTGGCTAGCTAAGTAGCTTGCTAGTTAGCTAACAATTTAAGTCAACTGGATATCTACATAGTTAGCCTGTCAAGTCAGCTAGTTAAGTCAGCAGGCTAGCCAGAAGGCTAGATAGGTAACGAGGCAATTACATCAGTTGGCTAGCAAGCTGTTTATTTGGTTAATTCAGCTAGTTAAGAGAGCTGGCAAGACAACTGTCAATGTAGGTAGCTAGCTGGTTAAGTCAGCTAGATAGCTACCTGGTTAGCTAGTGATGTCAGTGAGTTAAATCAGCTGGGTAGCCAACTGGGTAGCTGGTTAAATCAGCTAGTTTAGTCAGCATTCTAGCCTCCTGGCTAGGCAGCTTGCTAGCTAGATAAGTCAGCTTGCAAGCTAGCTCTTCACATCAGTTAGTTAAGTCAGCAAGCTTGCCTGCTGGCTAGGTAGGTAGATAGCTAGTTAATTGAGCTGGTTAATCAGCTTGCTAGCTAAAGTCATCTGGGTAAATCAGCTGGCTAGCCAGGTGGCTAGATAGATAGCCAGTTATTTAAGGCAGCTGTCTATCCATTTGACCTGCTGGTTAAGTCAGCTGGTTAATTCTACTGGCAAGCAGCTGGGTAGCTAGTTAAGTCAGCTCATTAAGTCAGCTGGCTATACAGCTGGTTAACTAGTAAAAAGTTAGTTAATTCGGATGGCTAATCATCAGTCTAGCTAGTTATGTCAGCTAGTTAAGTCAGCTGATTATACAGCTGCCTAGTCAGGGAGCTAGCTAGTTAACTCTGCTGGCTAGTCAGCTGACTACTTCGTTAGGTCAGCTATTTAAATCAGCTGGCTAGGCGGCTGGCTACATATGTAGCTAGGAAATTAAGTCAGCTGGCTAGCCAACTGGACAGCTAGTTAAGTCAGCTAGTTTAGTCAGCTGGCTATCTAGCTGGCTAGCTAGTTTAGTCAGCTCGTTAAGTCAGTTGTCTAATCAGCTGGTTGGCTGGATAAAAAGCTAGTTACATCAGATGGTAGCCTGTTGGCTCACTCGTTATTTCAGCTAGTTGAGTCCTCTGGCTAGCTAGGAAGCTAGCTACTTATTTTAGCTAGATATGTCAGCTAGCTAGATAGATGTCAGCTAGTTAAATCTGCTAGTTACATGATAACTAGCTAAGTAGTTACCTAGTTAATAAAGCGAGTTAAGTCAGCTGGCTAGCTAAGTAGCCAGCTAGCAAAGTCAGCTAGTTAAGTCAGCTTACTAGCTAGTTAAGTCAGCGAGTTAAGTCAGGTGGCTAGCCAGGTGCCTAGCAGGATACCTTGCTAGTTAAGTCAGCTGGATAGCCAGCTAGCTAGTTATTTAAATCACCTTGTGAAGTCAGCACACTGGACAGCAGGTTAGCTAGATGGTTAGGCAGTTAAGTCAGCTGGCAAGCCAGTAAACTATGTAGGTATGTAGCTAGTTGAATCAGCTGGCTAGTCATCAGGTGTCTAGTTATGTAAGCTAGATAAGTCAGCTGACTATTCACCTGTCTAGCTAGGTAGCAAGCTAGTTAATTCTGCTGGCTAGCCAGCTAACTACTTCATTACATCAGCTAGTTAAGTCATCTGCCAGCCTGCTGGCTAGCTAGGTAGCTAGGCAATTAAGTTTGCTGGCTAGCCAGCTGGCTAGCTAGTTAATTCAGCTAGTTAAGTCAGTTGGCAAGCCAACATGCTAGCTAGGTGGCTAGCCAGTTATGTCAGCTGTCTAGCCACCTGGCTAGATAGTTAAGTTACCAAGTTAAGTCAACTCACTAGCCAGCTTGCTAGGTAGGTCGCTTGCCTGTTATGTCAGCTAGCTAGACACCTTGCTAGCAAGAAAAGTCACCTAATTAATTCAGTTGGATAGCCAACTGGCTAGCTATTCAGCAAGCTAGTTAATTCAATTGACTAGAAAGCATGTCAGCTAGTTAAAACAGCAAGTTGTCAGCTGTCTAGCCAGCTGGCTAGCTAGGTAGTGACCTAGTTAAGTCAACTGGCTCACCGGCTGGCTAGCTCGGTAGCTAGCTAGTTATGTCAGATGTCCAGCCAGCTTACTAGCTATTTAATTCAGCTAGTTAAATCTGCTGTCTTGCCAGCTGGCTAGCTAGGTAGAGGATTAGTTGTCAACTGGATAGCCAGCTGGCTAGCTAGTTAAATAACCTAATTAAGTAAGCTGGATAGAGAGGTGGCTAGCTAGGTAGCTAGCTAGTTATGTCAGCTGCCCAGCCAGTTTGCTAGCTATTTAAGTCAACAAGCTAAGTCAACTGGCTTGCCAACTGGCTAGCTACATAGCGAACTAGTTAAGTCAGTTGGCTTGCCAGCTGACTATTTAAGTCAGCTAGTAATTCAGCTGGCTTCCCAGTTGGCTAGCTAGGTAGTTAGCTAGTTAAGTCAGCTGGATAACCACCAGGCTAGCTAGTGTTGTCAGCTAGTTATGTCTGCTGGCTAGAAAGCTGGCTAACTAGTTAAGTCAGCTAGTTGATTCTGCTTGCTAACAAGCTGGCTAGCTGTTTAAGTCAGCTAATTAATTCAAGTGGCTAGCCAGCCAGCTAGCTAGGTCACTTACTAGTTTAGTCAACTGACTAACCAGCTGGCTACCTTATTAAGTCAGCTGGTTAAGTCAGCTGGCTAGCCAACTGGTTAGTTAGTTAGCTAGCCAATTAATTCAGCTGGCTAGCTGGATGGCCACCTAGTTAAGTCAGCAAGTTAAGTGAGTTGGCTAGGTGGATGTCTAGCTAGGTGTCTAGCTTGTTAAGTCAGCTGCCTAACCGGAATGCTATCTAGTTAAATCAACTAGTTAAGTCAGTTAGTTATCCGGCTGGGTAGCTAGGTGACTGGCAAGTTAAGCTGGCTGGTTAGCAGGCTTTTCAGGTAGGTGATCTCCTTGTTAAGCTGGCTGGCTAGCCAGCTGAGCAGCAGGTTGGTTGGCTAGTTAAGCCAGCTGGCAATCCAACTGTCAACCCAGCAGGCAGCCTATTTAAGCCAGACAGCTAGCCAGCTAGCTAGTTAAGCCAGATGGCTAGCAGTCTAGCCAAACATGCAGCTAGCTACTTCAGTCAGCTGGTTAGCCAGCTATCCAGCCAGCTTGTGAGTCAGCTTGTAAATTCAACTACCTATCCAGATAGCTAATTAAGTCAGCTAGCAACTCACGTAACAATTCAGCTTGCTAGTTAAGTCAGCTAGTTGATTCTGCTGGCTAACAAGCTGGCTAGCTGTTTAAGTCAGCTAATTAATTCAAGTGGCTAGCCAGCCGGCTAGCTAGGTCACTCGCTAGTTTAGTCAACTGACTAACCAGCTGGCTACCTTATTAAGTCAGCTGGTTAAGCCAGCTGGCTAGCCACCTGACTAGTTAGTTAACTAGCCAATTAATTCAGCTGGATAGCCAGATGGCCACCTGGTTAAGTCAGCAAGTTAAGTGAGTTGGCTAGGCGGATGTCTAGCTAGGTTTCTAGCTTGTTAAGTCAGCTGCCTAACCGGAATGCTATCTAGTTAAATCAGCTAGTTAAGTCAGTTAGTTAGCTGGCTGGGTAGCTAGGTGGCTGGCAAGTTAAGCCGGCTGGTTAGCAGGCTTTTCAGGTAGGTGATCACCTTGTTAAGCTGAGCAGTAGGTTGGCTGGCTAGTTAAGCCAGCTGGCAATCCAACTGTCAAGCCTGCAGGCAGCCTATTTAAGCCGGATAGCTAGCCAGCTGGCCAGCCCACTAGCTGGGTAGCTGGCTCCATAGGCAGCTAGCCAGCCAAGTAGCTAGCTAGTTAAGCCAGATGGCTAGCAGTCTAGCCAAACATGCAGCTAGCTACTTCAGTCAGCTTGTTAGCCAGCTATCCAGCCAGCTTGTGAGTCTGCTTGTAAATTCAGCTACCTATCCAGCTAGCTAATTAAGTCAGCTAGCAACTCACGTAACAATTCAGCTTGCTAGTTAAGTCAGCTACCTATTCAGCTTGCTAGTCAGCTAGCTAGCTGGTCAACTAGATAGTTAAGTCAATTAGCCAGCTAACTAGTCAGTTAGCTAGCTAGTTAAGTCAGCTAGCTAGACAGCTAGATAGCTTGTTTGCTATTTAGTTATGTCAGCTAGATAGCCAGCTAGCTAGTCAGCTAGCTAGTTAAGTCAGCTTGCAAATCAACTTGTTATTTAGTTAACTAGTCGGCTATCAACTCAGCTAGCTGGTCATCTAAATAGTGGGCTTGCTCGCTTTCCATCAGGTCCGCTTACTAATCGGCTCCCTCGCCTGCCAACCAGTCAGCAAACTAGTCAGCTCGCTCACCAGCCAACATGTCAACTAAATTGTCAGCTCGCTCACAGTACAACAGGTTAGCTAGCTGGTCGACTTGCGTGCCAGCTAACTAGTTAAGTCAGGTCACCATTTGACTTGTTCACCACCTGACTAGTTAAGGCAGCTTGCCGTGGCATCACTCGCCAGCCAATTAGTTAATTTGGCTCTCAGGTTGGCTCACTCGCCAGCCTACTAGTTAAATCCTCTGACCAGTAGGCTCACTCAGCAGCTGACTAAAGTCAGGGGACCATTTAGCTCACTCACTGGCTGACTAGTTAAGTCAGCTGACCATTCGGCTCACTCGCCATCGACTAGTTAATTCAGTTGGCATGTCGGCTCACTCACCGGTCGACTAGTTAAGTCAGCTGCCATGTCAGCTCACTCGTCGGAAAATTAGTAAAGTCAGCTCACCTCTTGGCTCACTAGCCGGCCGACTAGTTAAGTCAGCTAACCTGTCGGCCACTCAGCCGGCCAACTAGTAAAGTCAGCTAACCAACTGGCAGATTAGCCATCTAACTTGTCAGCTGACAATTTATCTCAGGTAACTAGTCACTGACAAGTTTGGTCAGCTAACTAGTCAGCCTACTAATTGGCCGACTAGTTAATTCAGCCCAGTACACATCCAAATACTTAACAGAGCTGACTAGTGGGTCAACCCACAAGTTAACTATCTAACACAGCTAACTAGTCTGCCGTCTTGTGGGCCAACTTGTTTATCAAGCTAACAAGTTGGTCGAATAGGCAGCCAATGTGCTAAACCACCTAACTCTTCTGCTAATTATTAAGTCAGCTAGTTATTCAGCTAGTCAAATAGTTAGCAAATTATTTAATTCATGTAGTTAAGTCAGCTAGCTAAATAGTTAAGACTGTCAGTTAAGTCAGCTAGCTATATAGTTGTCAGCTAGCTGTCAGCTAGTAAGTCAGTTTTCTAAATCAGTCAGTTGGTTAAGACATCTAGGTAGCTAGTGAGCTAACAGGTTACATCAGCAGGTTGAGTCAGATAGCTAGCTAGCAAAAGGGTTGACTCAACTGGTTGAGTAGGCTAGCTACCTAGTTTGCTATTGAGCTAAGTCAGCTGGATGAGTCAGCTAGCTAGCTAGATTGCTAAAAAGTTGTCAGCTGGTTGTGTCAGCTATCTAGCTCGTTAGCTTATGAGTTAAGTCAGATGATTAAGTCACCTAGCTAGCACGTTAAATCATGAGTAAGCTAACTAGTTAGCAAGCTGGTTAAGTCCGTTAGAAAGCTAGGCTACTATTTAAGTCAGTTTGTTAGCTAGGTGGCTAGCTAGTTAGCTAACAATTTAAGACAGCTGGCTAGCTAGGTTTCTAGCTAGTTAAGTCAGCTAGTTAAGTCAGTTGGCTAGCCAAATGGCTAGTTAGGTAGTGAGCTAGTTAAGTCAGTTGGCTACCTAGCAGGTTAGCTGGT
>NW_007173955.1:0-1588 GCF_000164805.1 Carlito syrichta | reverse complement strand
CCTAGTTTAGTCAGCTCTCTAGACAGCTGGTTAGGATGGGTAGCTTGCTAGATAAGTCATGTTGCTAGCCAGCAATCTAGCTGTTCAAGTTATCTAATTAAGTCAGCTGGCTAGCCTGCTGGCTACGTAGGTAGCTAGGTAGTTAAGTGAGCTGGTAAGCCAGCTTGCGAGCTTAAGCCAGCTAGGTAAGTCAGTTGTCTAGCCAGCTTGCTAGATAGTTAGCCAGCTAGTTAATTCAGCTGACTAGCCAGCTGACTAGATGGTTAAATCAGCTAGCTAAGTCAGCTGGAAACCAGCTGGCTAACTAGTTAAGTCAGTTCGTTAAGTCAGTTGGCTATCCAGCTGGTTAGTTAGTTAAAAAACTAGTTAAGGAAGATTGCTATTCATCAGGCTAGCTAGTAAAATTTTAGCTATTTAAGTCAGCTGGCTAGCTAGGAAGCTAGCTATATAAGTCAGCTTGTTATGTCAGCTAGCTAGCTAGTTAAGCCAGCTAGTTAAACCAGCTGGCTAGCTAGGTAGCTAGCTGGTTAAGTCAGCTAGTTAATTCAGCTTGCTAGCTAGTTAATTCAGCGAGATAAGTCAGCTTGCTAGCCAGTTGCCTAACTGGGTAAATAGCTAATTAAGTTAGCTGGCTAGCTAGGTTGTGGGCTGGTTAAGTTAGCTAATTAAGTCAGTTGGCTAGCTAGTTAATTCAGCGAACTAAGTCAGCTGGCTAGACAGTCGCCTAGGTGGGTAAATAGCTAGTTAAGTCAGTTGGCTAGCCAGTTAACCAGCTAGTTAAGTAACCTAGTTAAGTCAATTCACTAGCCTGCTGGCTAGGTAGGTAGCTAGCTAGTTAAATCAGCTGGCAAGTCAGAGGGCTATGTTTGTAGTTACCTAGTTAACTCAGCTGTCTATCCAGTTGGCTAGCTAGGTAGCTAGACAGTTCGGTCAGCCTGCTAACCAGCTGGCTAGCTACTTAAGTCACCTAGTTATGTTAGCTGGCTAGACAGCTGGCTAACTAGGTAGCTAGATAGTTAAGTCAGCTCTCTAGCCCACTGGCTAGCTGGTAAAGCCACCTAGTTAAATCAGCTGGATACCCAGCAGGCTAGTTAGGTAGCTTGTTACTTTAGTCAGCTGGCTAGTCAGCAGGCTAGCAAGTTAAGTCACCTAGTGAAGTCATCTGTCTAGCCAGCTGACTATCTATATAGCAAGCTAGTTAATTCAGCTCTCTGGCAAACAGGACAGCTATTTAAATCAGCTAGTTAAGTCAGTTGGATAGCCAACTTGCTAGCTAGGTAGTGAGCTTAAGCCAGTTGGCTTGCCAACTGGCTAGCTAATTAAGTCAGCTACTTAAGTCTGCTGAGTAACCTGCTAGCTTGCTAGGTAGAGAGCTAGTTAAGTTAGCTGGGTAGCCAGCAGGCTAACTAGATTAGTCTGCTAGTTGGGCCAGCTGGCTAGTTGGTTAAGTCAACGAGTTAAATTAGCTGGCTAGCCAGCTGGATAGCTTGTTACCAAGCTAGTTAATTCAACTGACTAGCCAGCTGGCTAGTTAATTAAGTCAGCTTGTTAATTAATCTGGCTTCCCAGCTGGCTAGATGGTGGCTAC
>NW_007173954.1:0-524 GCF_000164805.1 Carlito syrichta | reverse complement strand
CTGGGTAGCCAGCAGGCTAACTAGATTAGTCTGCTAGTTGGGCCAGCTGGCTAGTTGGTTAAGTCAACGAGTTAAATTAGCTGGCTAGCCAGCTGGATAGCTTGTTACCAAGCTAGTTAATTCAACTGACTAGCCAGCTGGCTAGTTAATTAAGTCAGCTTGTTAATTAATCTGGCTTCCCAGCTGGCTAGATGGTGGCTACCTAGTTAAGGATGCTGCCTAGTTAGCTGGCTAGCTAGTTAAGTCACCTAGTTAAGTCAGCTCACTAGCCATCTGGTTAGATATGTTGCTAGGTAGTTAATTCAGCAGGCAGGACAGCGCTATTTGTCTGTTACTAGTTAGTTAAGTCAGCTTGCTAGCCATCTGGCTAGCTGAGATGTCAGCTAGTTAAGTCAGCTGGCTAGCCAGCTGGCTAACTAGTTACGTCAGATAGTTGATTCAGCTGGCTAGCCAGCTGACTAGCTGGGTAACTCAGCTAGTTAATTCAAGTGGCAAGTCAAGAGGATAGCTAGGTATCTTGCTAG
>NW_007173953.1:0-724 GCF_000164805.1 Carlito syrichta | reverse complement strand
CCAGAGAGGGTAGGAGGAGGCGTTTCAGAAAAAGTATGAGGATGTATTTAGTACAGGGGTTTTCTTTATAGAGGAAATAGCTGCAGTGTTTCCATGGCGTGGGGTGTGCATGGCAGTAGTGAAAAGCGCACTGCTTGGCTCGGGTCTAGGAATTGATTCAGTAGTTGGCTTATCTGTGGGTGGTGTGAACCCCCGAATATGGTGTCCAAAATTAGATCGGGTGAGCCCCGGGATGGTGCTGAGGGTTTGGACTTTTAGTCTAATCATGAAAAGACTCCCTAGATCATGCCATACTGTTCTAGGGTCGTCATATAACCTGATTCCCCACGTTTTCCCAACTGTCCAGTCGGCGCCCTGCCGGGGTGAAGTCTATCGTGAGGGGGTCACAGTAGGAGACGGAGGGTGTCACAAACATACCCTGAATCTGACAGGGCCCCTTCTTATAACCTGAGGGGTTTCTTTTTATAGTGCTTAAGTCATTGGTTTTGGCAGGGACCCAAGGTACGGTGCCTGTGGAGACACAGACCCATGCTGGGCAATAATATTGGCTTGGGTTTGTGCATGCCTCGTCCTGGTCATGGCCGGGGCATACATAAAACTGATACTGCTTGTTATAGCCTAGCTTTGAAATTACTTTGGTTACCGCACCAGCCCAATCAGAGTATTGGTACATTTCCTTTAGGTCACAGGTGAGGGTTGGGAACCAAGTGTTGAGGGGAGCAGG
>NW_007173952.1:0-572 GCF_000164805.1 Carlito syrichta | reverse complement strand
TTTGCTTTTTGCTTTCTTTTTTATTTATTTATAGATAACCTTTTACAGTCATAATTTGAATTTACCTTTTAGTAACTGTTAGGTGAAACATTTCATTTTTGGAACACCTTTAATTCCACTGGAAAGCAGGTTTTAGGAGGAAGAAGTTCAGTATGAGCACAAGGGCTAAAAACTTAGCCTTAGTATTAATTAAGAAATTGACGTGGACCCCAGCCTCACTTATATAGACCCAAGGATTCTCTGAGTGGACAGCATACAGAGTGCTGTGCTGGGCCATGCCCCTCCCCCTTCAGTCAACAGCCACTATCGCTGAGCTAGGTGTCCCCCCCTCTTCGGGAGAGGCCGCACCATCTCTTTCAGTGACTTTTTAGTCCAGATATTGAACAAAGTTCTGGGGGCTTAGGCTATTAAGAACAATTGTGCTTTAGGTGCCCAGATTGACCACATTTATAGCAGTTGATACCATCTCCTTAGCAGGTTTATCCTTATCAGGCCTCTTTTGGGTGGCTGGAGCTTTTGCCTTTAGTGGCAACTGCCAATTTGTTTACCTTTTTTTCTGACTGGTGCTCATT
>NW_007173951.1:0-434 GCF_000164805.1 Carlito syrichta | reverse complement strand
TGTCCCCCCATAGCTGTATTTTAAAAATGTGGTATATATACACGATGGAATACTACGCAGCCATAAAAACGAACAAAATCATGAATTTTGCAGACCTGGATGGAGCTAGAGTTTATAATACTGAGTGATCTCTCACAGAACAATTGATTTTATGGCACCTATTATAGGCCAAACCAGTGCTGACTGATCTCAGCTAACATTCCTAACAACCCCATGCTAGTCACCTTTTACAGATGGAAAAAACATCCTCAGAGAGGCTGTGTAACAGCTAGAATACAGAGACCATAAAAAACTACGGTACATATACACAATGGAATATTACGCAGCCATAAAGAAGAGCAAAATCATGAACTTTGCAGCAACCTGGATGGAATTGGAGTCTATAATACTGAGTGATCTTTCACAGAACCAGAGAACTGAGTATCATATGTTCT
>NW_007173950.1:0-380 GCF_000164805.1 Carlito syrichta | reverse complement strand
CTTTCTTTCTGAGTTTTCTTTCTATGTTTTTTACATATCGGGTTAATTCCATGTTCTGGTTTTCAAGTTCTAAGAGTCTTTCTTCAGCTAGATTAATTCTGCTTTCCATGCTTGTCATCTTGTTATTTGTTTTCTGGATGTAACGTTTTATTGCCAGAATCTCTGTTACAAGTTCTTTCAGTTTTGTATCTTGTCTCTCTTGTGTCTTATTCACTCTTTCCAACCATTCCGTAATCTCTGTCATATTCTGGGGTCAGTCCTTGGTGACTTCCATTGTTTGGGCTCCAAGATCTGATTTCTCAGGAGTTTTTTTGTCTTTGGTAGACTTGGAATTGCCTGAGGTCTTCCTTTGGATTTTCCTCATTTGTGACAGATCTCTT
>NW_007173949.1:0-667 GCF_000164805.1 Carlito syrichta | reverse complement strand
TCCGAGCCGATCTCCTGACTGCCATCAGCAGCGTGGCGGGCCTCGCTGCAGCACCGTGTGTCTGCTGCCACACTGCACACTGAACGACGCTCTATGGGCTGGGGGTACTGGTAACAGAGGACTGGACAGCAGAGAACTGTCAGAGTCCAGGTTCACGGCCTCGCTCTGTGCTCTTATCGCAATCGACGCACTTGCCGTCTTGCTTCATCAAGCTTCCGGTCTTCTGCTGTACTTCCGACCTCCAGTCCCCTAGCTCCCGCCTGGCCGACGGCCTCAAACACCTTCACGAAGACCATGGGCCTGTGCGGAGGGAGCCATCTGGGCATTTCCATTTCATCTACCCCAAAGGTCTTACTTCCTGTCCCATAACTGGAAAAAATCCTCCATCTACTTTGAAATTATGATACCTCTTCCACTGGCATGCAAATCGAATCTACTGAGTATGATAAACAGTGATATACTTCTAGGGAAAAAAGACTAAATCGTAACGATTTTAGGATCATATCTAAGCCCTCAAAACAAACAAAAAACCCCTGTATGCTGTTTTCTAAAATCTCATGAGATATTTATCTCCTTTTCTAAACATTTAAATAATTCTCTTCCCTCCCACCCACTCCACTGAAGTAACAGCTAACTCAACTCTCTGGAGCCGAACTATTCTTTCAGG
>NW_007173948.1:0-384 GCF_000164805.1 Carlito syrichta | reverse complement strand
CCAGGCGGGTCTTGAACCTGTGGGCTCAGGCAATCCACTCACCTCAGCCTCCCAAAGGCACGGGATTACAACCTGAGCCACCAAGCCCGGCTCAGCTCTGATTTTACATTGCCCTGTGTCGTCTTCTTCATTTACTCCTACCTACTTGGGGGTCTGGCCAAAGTGCTGTGTCTCCAGGGCTTCTTACTTTGCTCCAGACAGATGACCAAGTCTGGCATAGAGACAGCAAGACCTGTTTTATTAGAAAAAAATAACATGACACTTGCTGGGATTCTATTACAATCCTAGTACTGTGTTCAAGAAAGAATACACTACACAAGATTCTAGAAAATTGATTTCAAATATTGTTTTTTCAACAGAACCTTTAGAACATTTCAGAAGAAT
>NW_007173947.1:0-638 GCF_000164805.1 Carlito syrichta | reverse complement strand
AAAGAGTAGGGAAAAATATTCCATGAAAATGGAAACAAAAAACGAGCAGGAGTACCCATTCTCATATTAGATAAAGCATACTTTAAATTAACAACAACAAAAAGACAAAGGTGGTTATTATATAATGATAAAGGGATCAATTCAATGAGAAGACATAACAATTTTAAATATATGTGCATTAAATATCAGATCTCCCAGCTTTATAAAACAAATTTTATTAAACTTAAGCAAAAGAGATAGCAATATAATAATAACAGTGGGAGACTTCAAACTCCACTATCAGCAATAGACAGATAATCAAGTGGAAAGTTAGTAAAGAAACATCAGCCGGGTTTGGTGGCTCAGCCTGTAATCCCACACCTTGGGAGGCTGAGGTGAGTGGATTCCCTGAGCCCGGGGTTCGAGACCCGCCTGGACAACTTGGCGAGACCTCATCTCTACAATAATTCAAAAAATTAGCCGAGCGTGGTAGTACGCACCTGTAGTTCCAGCTACTTGGAAGGCTGAGGCGGAAGGATCAGCAGAGCCCAGCAGGTTGAGGCTGTGATGGCCAGGAGCGGCCACTGCACTCTAGTCTGGGTGACAGAGTGAGACTCCAACTCAAAAAAAAAAAAAAACAGAGACATCAAAGTTAAATT
>NW_007173946.1:0-952 GCF_000164805.1 Carlito syrichta | reverse complement strand
ATGCAGAAGATTGAAATAGGATCCCTACCTATCACCATATACAAAAATTAACTCTAAAGTTACCAAAGACCTAAATGTAAAACCTCAAACTATAAGAATCTTAGAAAATACAGGAGACACCCTTATGGAAATTGGAACTGGCAACCAATTCTTATTCAGAACCCTAAAGGCCAATATCTTAAGAAATAAGATAGACAAGTGGGACCTCATCAAACTAACGAGCTTCTGCAAAGCAAAAGAAACCATCAAGAGAGCAGGGAGACAGCCCACAAAATGAGAAAAAATATTTGCCAACTGTATATCTGACAAAGGCCTAACATCTAGGATCTACAAGGAACTCAAACATGCCAAAAGGAAAAAAACAAACAGCCCCTTTAAAAAGTGGGCAAAAGACATGAAAAGACACTTCTCAGAAGAAGATATACGAGCAGCCAACAGACACATGAAAAAGTGCTCAGCCTCCTCATCATCAGAGAAATGCAAATCAAAACCACATTGAGATACCACCTAACCCCAGTAAGAATGGTCATCATTAATAAAACAAACAACAACAGATGCTGGCGAGGATGTGGAGAAAAAGGAATGCTTCTACACTGATGGTGGGAGTGCAAACTAGTGCAACCTCTTGGGAAGACAGTGTGGCACTTTCTGAAAGAACTAGAAATTGACCTTCCATATGACCCAGCGATTCCCCTACTGGGAATATACCCGGAGGAACTCAAATCATTCTACAAAAGAGATACCTGCACACGTATGTTTGTTGCAGCTCTATTCACAATAGCAAAAACATGGAACCAACCATGTTGCCCATCAAAGCTGGACTGGATAAAGAAAACGTGGTACATATACACAATGGAATATTATGCAGCCAAAAATAAGGACAAATATATGGACTTCGCAGTGACTTGGAAGGATTTGGAGTCAACCATACTCAGTGAACTATCACAGAAAC
>NW_007173945.1:0-1621 GCF_000164805.1 Carlito syrichta | reverse complement strand
TGATGAAATCCTTGTCTAACAATTTTACTGTCTGTGTTCATTAACATGTGGGAAGCGACCGTGTATTATGGCAATTGATTTAACTATAAAGATTAAAATATGTGCAACATTTAAAGTTGTCTACTGGTGATTAGGACATTGTAGGGGAGGGAAGGCAGAGGTAGAAATTGTTTATCTTGCCTAGGAAACCATAATTTTCAGGCTTATTCCAAATGTAATAAACATAGACAAAGCCAAAAGTAGACTATATCTTCAGAATTTTTTAGGAACCATATCTCTTCTCAGTTCATCCCATTTCAGCCAAAAATGCATCTGTGGATCTGCTCATTTTACTTTTAAGAATTTTAAGGTAAATAAACAAGAATGCTTACACTTTATCTAAAAGCGTGCTTATCACAGAAATATTTATAGGAGTGGAAAATGAAAACATCAATCCAAATCAAGAGGCTGATAAATAAATCACTTTATGTATGTAGGTAAAATGTTATACCTCTACTAGAAATCATGTTTCTGTAAAGAATTTAATGACCAACGGAAAGGTTCTCCCTGCCTTATGAGCCCTAAAAGCAGATACCCCAAGACCCAAGCATCTTTTCATCCAAGGGCGTCACCCTTCTCCTCAGAGCCCATTTTTGTCTCAGAATGTACCTGTGGGATTTTAATTGATGGAAGTGACTGAGTGATGATACTGTGAAGCTAATGCCATTGGAAGGCATCCTAAGAGGAAGGGTGCATACCCACCACACAGGGCCACATGGGAAAGACCAAGTTTGGTCAGAAAGCCGAAGGGGAGAGAGAAGAGTACGGGCCAGAATCTTTCTTGTACCTTCTGTGGGAAGGCCAAGGCAGGGGGCAGAGGAAACAGCCTAGAACTGGCTAATGTGAAGAGTGTTGGGAGGCTCTGGGTGATAGGATATCTCTGGTTTTCTGGTACCTGGGCCTAGCTGCTTAGGGTAGAAGAATATTGTCTCCTAGAAGAGGTAGTTCAGAGTGTGGGCTCCGGATGGGTTCATTTGCATATGAAAAGCATGCTCCAAAGTGAGACCTGGGACTGACAGTTGTCGATATCCGCCTGGGGAAAGGGAGGGCACACTTCACCAATCAGGGTACCTGCACAATGAACATTGGTTCACTTAACCCTGAATTGTACCCCATAATTTCAAAATAAAAATTAAAAGAGAAAAAAACACACAAGTTCCACAAAGAAGCAGCTGTCCCCAAAGCCTCTGGACCACTGAAGAAAGCATTGCCTTATCCTAGGTGTGCTTGTCTCCTCCTTAAAGAAAGTATCAGATTAGCCTCATTTGGCCTCCTTCATGACACTGTGTCCCCAGCTCCCCAATCTTTTCATGTAAGATATGTAACTCTGATACCATTTACAGCCCTCTGCCTTGCTGCTGTCTCCATTGGACTGAGATAGAGCTGTCACTGTATTCATCTTTGTATCCACCACAATGCCAGATACAGTAGGTGCTTTATATTATGCACTTTTTCAAAGAGGGCTGTTTTCACCATAGCCATCTCTACTGATAGCTAGTGGATTATCAAGGATTCTGGTATAAGCACCCTGCAAAACAGCATGGGCAACAAATGCACTCCCCAAAACGGTGGCAACATTTGT
>NW_007173944.1:0-784 GCF_000164805.1 Carlito syrichta | reverse complement strand
CTTACATTAAGGTCACAGGTGCACAATTTCAATACAAATCGTTCAAAGTGTTTTCCCATAATGTTCAATGAATCATTCATATTATACTCTTTGCTCTATACCCTGATTAATACAAAAAACTTTCCTGAGTTAACTCTAGGTTCAATCCAAGTTCACTGATTCCCAATATTTTTAACAATTAATGTTATCAACTTAACACTATACTATAATCTATAAGTTTAGTTAAATGACTTAACTGTCAGTTATACTATTATCCTATTACGATTTAACGTAATGCCTTATAACTCAGTTAAAACTTATTCTTAAACTACCAAACTTTACTATAATTCATGTTTCATATGTCTAAACTTTAATTTTTATATAATCTAATGATTGACCTTTAATACTATGCTATATCCTATTAAGCTAATACCTTATCGTTAATTCTTTCATAAATCGTATAGTAACTATTACACTTGAATAATGTAGCAAAAGGAAACAAAACAGCAAGCATAGATTTACGCAGCTATGAGTGTATATGTATATATTTTATCCTAACAAGTCTACTCTAAAAATCAAATAGTAGCTGTCACACTCTTGAACAAGGAAATGCAGGGTTGCCAAGATGGCGGCCATGGGCTGAAGCAGACAGAGTTTCGGTAATTAACGAAACAAAAGAAAACGTTCTGCCTGGCTAGGGGCAGGGCGACAAAACTATCATGGTAATTTGGTTTCTAATCTTAGCTCTAGGGGAAACAGCTTTCGGGAACAAGAGCTGACTACCCAGTCTAGCAGGAAATAGAGT
>NW_007173943.1:0-840 GCF_000164805.1 Carlito syrichta | reverse complement strand
CTTTCAGCTTGCTTCAGTCCCCGGCTGTCGTTATGGCAACTGTGCAGTTCATTGTTTTAAGTGGCATGGCAGGTTTTGAGACGTAGGTAGTTTCCATGTAATAGGCAATCAGATTTAGGTTTTAGGTTAAAATGTCATTGAATTAAGTTTTATAGAACATAGAGTAAGTTCATAATTTTTATACTTATTAGTACTAATGATAAGGTTTGTAATAGATTATAGTAGGATAATAGTTGTTAGAATTTGGACATGATATTATAAGATAAGTAATTAATAAAGTATAAAAGACAATAGTTTAGATATTTGAAATTTATAGAAGTTGTGATAAAATTTTAGGTTAAGGATAAGTTCATAGGTAATTAATATACAATCATAGGGCAGTACAGAAATGTAGTAGGTTATAAGAATTATAAAAATAAATAGTATAAAATTAAGGTAATAAAATTAAGTCATTTAAGTAAACTTATAGATTATAGTATAGTGTTAAGTTAATAATATTAATCGTCAAAAATATTAAAAGTTAGTAAAATTGGATTGAACTTAGAGTTAACTTGGAAAGTTTTTTAATCAGGGCTTAGAACTTAGAGTATAATATGAATGATTTATTGAATATTGTGGAGAACATTTTGAACAATCTGTATTGAAATTGTGCACCTGTGATTCATACATCATGGAATTGTAATTGTTCACTGGGAACCTGAAAGTCTTGTGATGGTACATGATTTGTAAAGCGTGTTACACATCAATGAATTTGTATGCCCCCAGCAAGTAATTGTCACACTGCTGGAGATTATAGAAAATGGTATATAAGTTGGAAAAAGTTTGAATAAAAATTGGCTT
>NW_007173942.1:0-410 GCF_000164805.1 Carlito syrichta | reverse complement strand
GGGAGAAAGAAGCTTGATAAAGACATAGAACAGAGTGCTGAACGGAGGGTAATCTGAACTGTCCTTCACAGCAGACCAGGATCAACTGATCCTAACTGCAAACTAATTTACCAGCTTAAAAGAAAACTAGAAATCAGACCTGAAAGGACATTGGACTTAAACGAAAGGTCTCAGAGTGTGCTTCATTGATTCTATCAGTCTAATGACTTAATTCTATTCCTACTGTATTGTTCCCTTTTTTCTTTTTTCCTTTTCCTTTTCTTCTCTTTTCTTCTCTCTGTAAACCATATCTTTGTATAGAGAACAGTACACTAACAAGGTGGTTGGTTAGCTTGTATATTAGCATCACTATATGTTTTATTTTTGTTTGTATGAGAGTTGGTTCAACTGTAGCTGTGGTATATTGTTGT
>NW_007173941.1:0-602 GCF_000164805.1 Carlito syrichta | reverse complement strand
GTGATGGCTTCCATCAGGTTATAACATAGCGAGAAGGCCCTCATAAGATGAGGCCCCTCCATCTTGGACTTTCCAGCATCCAGAACTGAGTCAAATGCACTTCTGTTTACTGTACATTACTCAGTCTGAGGTGTTCCGTTATAACAGCACAAAACATACTAAGGCAGGAATCCAGTGTGTCTGAACTTTGTATACACTACCCAGGTGAATTTGATGTTCAGCCAGGTCTAGAAACCCCTGGGCTAAATGACTTGTTTTAAATAAATAAATAAATAAATAAATAAATAAATAAAGTATATGATATCAGTTTCCCTAGAGAAGCAGAATATTCCAGCACTTAGGTCTCCTCAGCCTACTCATATCATAGAGCCCTAAGTGTTATAGTGGAAGATATACTCAACACTATGTTCAGTATGGTAAATTTCATCAAACGTATTCAAATCATTTAAATAAAGTTGAATTAATTGTCAGTAAAAAAATAACATTGCCAGGATAACAGCAATACATTTTAGAAAGTTGTATGACAGTGTACAGATTTTATACCTAAAGATTGTTTTCAAGATAATCTAGATATTATTTAGATTACAAAGAATTGTCCCCAT
>NW_007173940.1:0-803 GCF_000164805.1 Carlito syrichta | reverse complement strand
TGGCCATGAGCATGCCACTGCACTCCAGCCTGGGTGACAGAGTGAAACTCCAACTCAAAATAATAATAATAATAATAATAATAATAATGTAGAATGTTTTCTCTGGCTGGTGACAGAAGTCAGAGATTTGAAGCATGAGAGAACTTAACACACCATTGCTGGCTCGAAGATGGAGGTGGCTACATGGCAAGAAATTCAGGTGGCTTCTAGTTGCTGAGAGTGGCCCCTGGCAGACAATCAATGGGAAATGGAGATATCACTCCTACAATCACAAGGAACTGGATTCTCCCAACAGGAAGGAGTCTGGAAGTGAATTTTTCACCCAGAACTTCCAAATGTAAACCCAGGCTGGCCAATGCCTCAATTTCAGCTCGGGATACTCTAAATGGACAACTTGATGCTGGGCTTCTGACCTATAGAACTGTGAGCTGAAAGATGGAAGCTATTTTAAGGTACTACGATTGTGGTCACATTATGCAGCAATAGGAAACAAATACAGCCTCTGAAGGCATTTGAGTTTCCAAACTCTGTGATAATTAGTTGACCCCAAACTCCGTGGCTGACCTGGTGAACCTCGGCACACCTTGTTTGGCTACAGGCAGTTCCAACCAATCACCTTCCACATCCTTTTGTGCCTGCTTAGCCTCCACTAATGATTTATTGTTAAATCCTTCAACTTTCAGGGCTCAGCTCAGACCACCTTCTCCATCAACCTACCCTTGAATCTCCCAGCCACACTCATCTTGTTTTGTTATCATTCCCTTATAACTCAAGTCGAACAAGACTCACATTCTATGAGCAAC
>NW_007173939.1:0-471 GCF_000164805.1 Carlito syrichta | reverse complement strand
ATTCTTCAGATCAAATCATGGATGCTAAGTATACCACACTGACACTAATACACTGGAAAACTCCTGACAATGTGGCAAACTGAGCTCATGTAAGATTGCCACTTGTTGCCACTTGTAATCCCAGGTAATCGGGAAGCAGACATTGAGCATCACTTGAGCCCAGTAATTGGAGGCTGCAGTGAGCTATGATGATGCCACTGCACTCCAGCCTGGGTGACAGAGCAAGACTCCATCAGAGAGAAAGAGAGAGAGAGAGAGAGAGAGAGAGAGAGAGAGAGGCTGGCTAAAATATAACAAAATATATTATTTATATACATAGCCTGTCTTGAAAGGAAAAAAAAAATCCCCAAACAAAGGAAACATAGACAACTCAAAGCCAGCATGTTAAGTGGAAGCTGATCATGAATATAACTTCTAGAAGTAGAGGAGGATGGAATCGTAATGCCCACTCAGGGATAGGATGCATGGACT
>NW_007173938.1:0-336 GCF_000164805.1 Carlito syrichta | reverse complement strand
TGAGTTGGAGTCCCACTCTTGTCACCCAGGCTGGAGTGCAGTGGCATGCTCACAGCCACGACAGCCTCAACCTGCTGGGCTCAGGTGATTCTTCCACCTCAGACTTCCAGCTTCCACCTCTTAAGCTCAGGTAATCCTTCTACCTTAGCCTTCTGAGTAGTGGCACTACAGGTGTATGAAACCATACCTGGCTAATATTTCTATTTTTATTTTTATTTTATTTTTTTGAGTCAGAGTGTCACTCTGTCGCCCAGACTGGAGTGCAGTGGCACGCTCACGGCCACCACAACCTTGACCTGCTGGGCTCGGGCGATCCTTCTGCCTCAGCCTTCCAAG
>NW_007173937.1:0-834 GCF_000164805.1 Carlito syrichta | reverse complement strand
TAAAGAATACTGATAGCTAAACAGAGACAGGCCAAAAAAATCAAGAAACAGTATAAGTCAGAAGGTAAACACCAAACGTAATCTAGACCAACAGTTTCAATGATAAAATCATAGGTCAAAATAAGCAATCAGACTAGAGTCACTTCTGTGATCTCCGATTCCAGCCTCTCCCTTTTGTTTTTCGTTGCAGCATAGGGGTGGGGCTTTGTCTCCTGGTTCACACTGTTGCCTTAGGAACTGAGGTAAAGTTTGTTGCTAGGTGGGCGGGGCAATGGAAGTCTCTGCCTGGAGAATGGCAAGGCAGTTTAAGCAGATCTGTTTTTCTCCGCTTGTCTGGGTCCTCTGGCTTGGGGTCTCACGCTGTGTGCCTCAGGCAGGGTGGACCCGGAGTTCCAGAGCTCCAAAGTTCCAAAAGGCAGGCTGTAAATGACGAGAGTGGCACTGGGACCGTACAGAGTATTCAGCCAGTAATGGAACCGGTGTCTCTGAGGGGCGGGTGCTCAGAGCCTCCCTGTGCGACCTGCGGTGCTGGGTGCTGGGCCGGGGAGAGCGCTGGAGGGAGCAGGGACCCAAAACTTCCCCGCACTCTGCAATACCTGGCCTTAGGAAATGAGGTAAAGTTTGTTGATAGGTGGGCAGGGCAATGTAAGTCTCTGCCTGGAGAATGGCAAGGCAGTTTAAGCAGATCTGTTTTTCTCCGCTTGTCTGGGTCCTCTGGTTTGGGGTCTCACACTGAGTGCCTCAGCCAGGGTGGACCCGGAGTTCCAGAGCTCCAAAGTTCCAAAGGGCAGGCTCTAAACGGCAAGAGTGGCGCTGGGACTCTACAGAGGACTG
>NW_007173936.1:0-721 GCF_000164805.1 Carlito syrichta | reverse complement strand
AAAATATTGACTTACAGTATATTGAAATTCCACCTTATTCCAATATTTATGTAAGAGAATACTTTTCAATATTCAAGCAGTTAAAAATATTTTCTACTATTTAAATTTATTTAATCTAAATTTATCAAGTTCTATTCACTTTAAATTAGAAAATATGCTCTAAATAAATTCTTGTTTTAATATTTAAAATTTTTTCCATGGTTTCCAAATGCAATTATTAAAAAAAATTCCTTTAATATATCTCTCTTTGTTCTGATACAATGTTATTGGTTATACACAAGTTTAGCATTGCTATTTTAATGATTATTTATTTATTATCATTAGATGAATTTTTATTGCTTTTTGGTTGTTTTACTTCTTTAAATAGTTTGTGTTTATATTAACTATTCCTTGTTCATTTCTCTATGATATATTTACTATGCTTTCATTTTTATCTTTACTACAAGTCATGTTGTTTTAAACCACATAGACAAATTATGTTTTCTTAAATACAAAAATAAAAAATGTTTTTTTATAGAATAAAATGAGATTCTATATGCTTTCTTGACTTTTATGCTTATTCATCTTATGATCATTTATATGTAGGTATTACATATCTTTATATACTTATGTATAAATAAAGATTTGTTTAGCATATCCTTCCATTAGTGCTTACCTAATTTTCTAACAAGAAAAATAAGTGTGATATCTTTTTATGAAAGATGAAGGAGAATATTTGTTT
>NW_007173935.1:0-474 GCF_000164805.1 Carlito syrichta | reverse complement strand
CTGGGGGAAAACCTATACCCTGAGGACTAGGGGGGTCGGGGTTCGGAGCCCCTCCCTGAGCCCAGGGTAATTCTTAAGGTGGAGGGGCAGCCAATGCAATTCCATGTGGACACAGGGGCACAGCATTCTGTCCTACTACAACCACATGGAAGGGTATCAAACAAGATTTCGTGGGTGCAGGGGGCCACGGGCACTAAGCTGTATCCATGGACCACCCAAAGGACAGTGAACCTTGGCATGGGCCAAGTGTCTCATTCCTTTATAGTCATCCCCAAGTGCCCATACCCCCTGTTAGGCCGAGACCTACTCACCAAAATGGGAGCTCAAATCAGCTTTCACCCAGAGGGGACAAAGATTTTAAACAAAAATGGACATCCTATCCAGGTGCTCACTATTAGCTGGTGGATGAGTATTGTCTCCTCCAAAGGCCACTACCACCAATGGATGATATAAACTGCTGGCTACAGAGTTTTC
>NW_007173934.1:0-819 GCF_000164805.1 Carlito syrichta | reverse complement strand
GACAACTGTTCAGTGAAATGAGCAGAAAGCCATTATTGAAAGTTACAGCAGGTATTTATCCCCAAATTTAGACAGGCAGTCTCACAAGTCTTTCATGTGAACACAAAGCCAAGTGCGGGGGTGCAGATGCTTAGGTGTGAGGAGGAACAAACCCCAAGATTGTCTCATTGTTCCCTTTGCTAGTTAATGTTCTTCAAAAGCAGTGTAACAATCCTTACTAGTCTAATGATGTTCTGATAATCAATAACTTCTAAAGCTCACTCAATACCCATGACGACTAAATTGAACTCTACCACTTATACAATGCTACGGAAGCTCTTAATTGTAGCTTAAGCCAATTTCCTAAAGAATGTGGCCCAGTCCAAAGATCACACTGGGCCCTACAGGATGTGGCCCAGTCCAAGGTCCACGGTGGGCCACCTTTTGGAACAACAGACTACAATCTCTTAACAAAATGGCTATTCCAAAGTCTTATATGTCTATCCTAATTTCTATGAAAGTTTTCCAATTCTTAATTCTAATATATAAAGTTGATTAGCAGCAGCAAAGCTTCTAAAACCTAAATGTAAATTGTAAATGTACTAAGGCAAAAACTTCGATAGTAGAAAGTGGAGACGATGAAAATTCTTAAAGTTAACTATATTCTTATTAAACCTAAAAATATTATGATTGATTATGTATGAACTAACATGATTAGTAGCATGACCTATTCTACAATACCTTCTATGAATAAAATAAATTCAATTTCTATAACAGGTAGAAAAGAGACCTTTCCCTAACTGTAGCTAAAAGAATGCAGCCCAAAAGAATGCAGCCCAG
>NW_007173933.1:0-852 GCF_000164805.1 Carlito syrichta | reverse complement strand
CTCCGGTGATCCTTCTGCCTCAGCCTTCCGAGTAGCCGGAATTACAGGCATGTGCTACCATGCCTGGCTGATTTTTGGATTTATTGTAGAGATGAGGTTTCACTGCCTAGGTGGGTCTCGAACCTGCGGGCTCAGGCAATCCACCCACCTCAGCCTCCCAAAGGCGCAGGATTACAGGCTGAGCCACCGAGCCCGGCTGGATTTGGCCATTTTTAAGAGTGGATTTACCATCCACATCCCAGCACAGGTGCATATTCCTCCAGCACCAGGGGATTCACAGCTTCCCAGGCAGCCCTGGTCACCTTGGGGCAGCTCTCTCGCCATTAAGCTTAAGTTGTCAACCTGTGCTCTGGTCAATCCAGCTCCTCTTTCACATGAGAGTCTCCAAAAGACACGATGCCCCTTAGGACTTCTATTCTCCAGCCCTGACATTTCCATGTCCTCAGACAATTTCACACCAGAGGAGTACCTCCCAAGACTGTTCACCTTCTTGTGGAAGGGCCTAGAGCAGCCAGAGGTCCTCAGGTGGGGGCTGGACCCAGCCCAGCTAGACACAGGACCATGGTCACCTCTTCCCACAGTTCTTCTGGCCTCACTGCCTTGTGTTCCAGACAGGAAACAGACCAGAATGGGCAAGTGCCCAGACCCTGGCGATGCCTCCCGTGGGGCTGGAGCTCCAAACATGCAGACAGAAAGAGCTGGGAGGGCCGAGGCTTCCACCCCCACCTGAGCTCACACTGACGTGGCCCTTGCTACGTGCTGGGCTTTGTGCCACACACTTTCCATGGGATATCTCTTTTCCTCTTAGTTAACATTTATGAATACACATTTTTTTTTTTCCTAAAAAAAATA
>NW_007173932.1:0-2721 GCF_000164805.1 Carlito syrichta | reverse complement strand
CATCTAGGCTGGAGAACAATAGCCATCATAACTCACAGGAGCTTTGAACTCCTGAGCTCAAGAATTCCTCAATTCGCATCCTCCAAGAATAGTTAGGACTATAGGTACACACCACCATGCTCAGTTCACATTGTTATTATAAACTATCTGGAAATATTGGTACAATGTGGCCCAAAGCCTCAAACATGCAAAATCACCTTTATCAAATAAAAATTTCCAGGAGCTCAATTCCCAGATATCAGCTAAGTGCCAACTTTAGAAGAGAGACTTTTCTAAGGAAAATTGAATACATATATACATAAATAAATTAAAAAGTAAGTATGAGCATCTTTGTATGCATTTATTGGGAATTTATGTCATTAAACTTTGTATTTTTTCTAAAAAAAAGAAAAGAAAAGAGGCTTTTCTTAGGAATACGGAAGGTTTAAGCAACCCGGGCCAGCAGTCTTAATATTTCCTGTGTATTCACACTTTTAAAACTGTCAAAAATGCTTACTGAACATAACCAAAAGGAAAACTATAAAAGAGAAGACCAATGATCCACACTACCCCTAAGCTCTATTTTAGAAGCAAAGTAAGCAATCAGGATTAAGAAGGCAATACTACTAATACAAAAAAAAAAATGCAAATAATTCCAAGAAACTGCTTCTAGCTTTGCAAATAAGAGGGAGAATAACTGAGCAAAATTCATTTGACATTTTATTAAAATGACAATGCAAGGTACTTGATGATACTTGGTACTGCCTATCTAAACTATTTCTGAATCACGACAAAATTATAAGAGTTATCAAGAATTATTTCAGCTTCAATGCATACTATATTTATGACAGCATAGGCCAGTGGTAGAAGATACATTAGGAAAAGAAGCTGGCAAATATATCATTATTTTTAAGCATTTTCTTGTCTTTCCTACCCACTAATAGCCCTAAGCATTTTGTTGCCATATCAGATTCTTTCTGCTACTTCAGTAAAAATAAAAATGCATGACCCAGTAGAAAGCACCCCATTTAATTTAAGACAATGACTATAGAAATATAGATGCATATAAGGCCTGCTTAGTGAATATGTCTAAAGGCAAACTTTAATTGGTGAAATTATAGACAAATTGATATGGTTCCCTTTTAATAAGTCTGAGAAAAGTTAAAATTTAAGAATGTCTTGGAAGACAGAAAACAAATATGACTACCATGTGGTCCTCTAAACATATCGAGGGCCACAAATGACATTCTATAAAAATTTATTACCCCACAATCAACAACTCATACTGCCCCTTTTCTCTTTTGGAGGTAAGTATGTCTGAACAAGGATAAACAGCTTAGCTAGAAGCTGGTGATACTGAATATGCACCAGACTTAGATGTATCAACTCACACCCATTTATATGAAGGTTCTTAGCCTAAAGACCTGACGGTATGTTTGCTACATTTTTGCTTACGATAACAGCCTATGTAGAAATGCTAATTACCTACATAGCACCTAGGTAAGAATTTTTGAAAAGCAAATTTTATCCCAAATCATCTCTTCCACTGGGTTGGTATTATGCCTTAAATTGCCCTGTATTGATTCACTGTCTTCCAGCCATTATCCTTTCTACAAAGTGAATAGGAATCTATAAGTTGCTGTTCCTTGGAGTGTGAGGTATAATGGCTTTATGTTTTGTTTTATTTTTCTGTCTGGCTGTGAACATTGGTGGCAAGTTGTAAAATATGAGGAATATCAAGTATGTTCCTTGTTTACCTCATTAAGTGAAACAATATGTTAAGGGAAGAATTTTTAAAGAGCGTTTCTTCTAACTTATAAAATGGTCTTTTCTACACAGACTTTCACCAACCTGTTTCTCCAACACATAATCTTTTATTCTCATTGGGCAAAGAGAAGAGCAGGATTTATGATATTGATGCAGCAGCAAATTTAAATGTAATGTGTACCTTTCATTTTTTGATGTTAGTACAAAATGAGAGACAATTAAGAGCCACAGGTGGGCCCATAGACTAGGCAGTGTCATTTTCTGCTACTCTTGTTCTTCTTCTTTGAGATCCATTTTGAGAGTGGAGAAGCCTCATTTGTTACTAATTCTTCAAAAATGAAGCCTCAGAATGTTTGTGAAGTGAAATGGTGAGTAAAAAGAGCCTGTAGTTCCACTCTTTAAATTACAGCTCATCACATAATTTGATAAAGTCTGATAATATTTCAAGATTTAGGAAATGTACCTAATTGCCATTTTTCGTTTATATTTTAATAATATGCTATATAGGGCAACCCTTTTGGGTCCCCTCCCACTGTGGGATCTTTTCTGTCCTCTCAATAAATCCTGTTTTTAAAAAATGCTGTATAAATATTATTTGGGTATGCATGTCCTAATTTAATAAAATTCTATTTTTCATTAACAGATAAATTCAAAAGGTTTTGTTCTAAGTAAACATGACTATGACCGAAATGTGGATACTTTATAAATGTGGAGATGACATAAGTAAGGTGCTTCTATCACTTTCTGGTGTTCTTGCATTATTTACTTGAAATTAAATGTCATCTGAAATCACATCCCATCAGTAGCATTTGTTTTACCACCACCATCATTTATGAAGCACTTACTACATCTTAGCACTTCAGCAAGTGCTTTGCATACATTGTCTCATTTAATTCCCAGAAAATCATGAAAACATATCATCTCAAGAAAAATGGAAAATAGTGAGGTTATTAAAATGCCCAAGACCATTTAAAA
>NW_007173931.1:0-8083 GCF_000164805.1 Carlito syrichta | reverse complement strand
ACGACAAAAAAGAGCCTCCTAATTAGTTTTTATGAGTTTCCATTCATGCACATCTCTCATCTTTCCCAAATTTCACCTGGGGAAATCATTTTTGTAAAATGACCATATAAACAAATATCACACCCTCATTGCTTAGAATCTTAATGGATTTTTATTACCATAGGTAGGAAAAAATATTTGTCCATCCTTTGGGAATGAACAGGTAAAATATGTTGAATGCACACCATGCAGCATCTATGAACACCATTTGGATACCTTAGATGTATATGTGGAGCGTGGATGCGTCTGAGCACAAGGCTCAGTGGAATAAAAAATCGGATGAATGCTTATACTTCCAGCCACGATGGATTCGCAGGAACCGGATTTACCTTCCCACCTTAAAAAGAAATACTTATATACCAAAAATTTCCAAGGCTTTACATCATGACACCGCCTATCACACGGGGCACTGATTCCTGAGAGAAAGGATCGTGACCAGGCGAGCCCTCTGATTGCCCAATTCCCCCAATTTCTTGCCTGGATAGTTTCCAGGCTGCAGCATAGGGAGCCTGAACACAAACGGAGCCCAATGGACAGCCTATATGAAGGGGACAGAGTTGAGAATTCAAGAGGCTACTATGACTAGAATTCTCTGGGAGTGATAGAGAGGATAGAGCTGCACAGAGACGCAGCTCTGGGGATCTTTCCGGAAACAAAGTGAGAAAGGGGGAGCGGTGGTAGATGACTCCCAGTTTCTGGAGTGAGTAGCTGTGGAGTCATTTACGGAGATTGTGAACATGGGAGAAAAACAAACAAACAAAACAAAACAAACAAACAAAACACTGAGAGCTGGGGATGTGTGCATTGTGTGGAGGGGTGAGTATACAAAATGACCAGTTTTAGATGGTCTAACTGTGAAGCGCCCTTAAGACATCCAAGTGGAGATACCATGTAGGCGGGCGGAGGTAAGCACTTGGACCTCAAAAGAGGAGTTTGAACGGGGCTTGTAGATTTTAGAGTGATTCGCATATAGCAGTTTCTCGAGGCTCTCTTTGGTAGGATCTGGTCGTCTCCCACAAAGGACATGGTACAGAGGAAGGGCCAAAGAGACACAAGTGGCTGACAAGGGAGATTCATACACAGCAGCGGAAGAAAGTCATAGAGCCAGGCAGAAAGGATATCGGTCAGAGGACAGTGAAAGCTGTGGTCCTAGCAACAGCTTCCATTCACACACGGGGGGCCTGGCGAAGCTGGTATGCAACCCCATATAAAAATCCACTATGGATTTTGCAAACAGTCAAGGTTTGATTTGAGGTTGGGACTGCTAGGGTCCGGATAAGGTGAGGGTGGGACAGATGGAGAGGAGAGCGGTTGGGGTGGGGGTGCAGCACTGCCTGAGCCGGCAAGCCAGAGGTGCGCGCTGGCAACCCAGAGATCTGAGCAAATGCTAAGAATTGCAACACACAGAGGTGAGCGAAGAAAAGATTAACTTAAGAAAGCTTCACCCCCCCACAGACAGGGAGCGGGCCTACACTCCAGGTGAGTGTGGCGCCTTAGCCCCCCAAAGCCCTGGCTTAAATCCTTTTCCTTGGAGATGTTGCAATCAGGTAGACGTGACTGACGTGACTTCCTTATTGACCACCTGTGGATGTCTTGGCGAACCTGTGACACAGAGACCCACTAATGTCCGCCCACATTATCATAGCCCCTAGAGAAGGGCGTGGCAAGGATTCTAATTCTCCTGCACCTTCCAGAACAACATTCCTTAGAGCTAATGGAGGGGGCACTTCCTCTTATCTCCTAGGCATTCCCAGTGGGTAGCTTCGAGGGGGATCCTTGGCTTTCCAGTAGATAGTGCCCAATTTACTGGAAGATCAAATCCCCACCTGCTCCCTCCCCACCTGACCGCTGAGCGGTCATAACTTTTGTAATTACAAGTTTCGCGACTTTTACAACCTTGCCCAATGCACGATGTCTTAGGCCTTGTAAATCCCCTTTACTCTAGGCAAGCTTGATTACCGCTATGAGATATCTCCGATACGTAGCAGCAGGAAGCCTGTTTCTGAAAAGACAAAGTCGGCAAAGTTAATTTTTCCTAAAGTGTGCATTTCTCCAAAAGCATAGCTTCTACTTTCTCATCATTGTATTAAAGTTTAGGAAGAAGATTTTAAAAATGCATTTCCCGCTCTCGGCCTGTCCTTTCAGGGACCACAGCATCTTCTGCCTCAAAGGATATACAAGCGGAGATGTCACATAGGCAGATGAATGCATGCACTGGAGCATCAAAAGCAAAGCTCGAGCTGGGCATGTAGATTTCGCAGTGATCAGCTCAGACACACAGGTGTCTGACTCCCTGGCCATCCCAGCAGGCACCAGGGGCAGGGTGATTGTGGCACTGATAAGGAAGAGGCCTGACAGTCTGAGCACGGAGGGGACCCCGAGGAGCAATTCCCACACGCGGGTGGACTCACGTAATGCGGGCAGGCGGTGGGGTGCGGGCCTCTGCCTGTGTCCTCCTGAAGGCAGAGCGCGAACTTCGGCCTCGGCTTCGGCTTCGGGAACACAAACCTTGCTTGTTTGGGTCACGTGCTGGGGTGGGGTGAGGGGTCTGCCGCTCAAATGGAGAGAGCGGGCCTCGGTCCCAAGGCCATCGCTAGCAGAACGTGGGCTTTGGAGTCTGGAAGACCCAGGACCAAAGTTTGCACTCTCTGATGACTGGCTCTGTGGCCTAGTCTCCTTCACGCAGTGTGCCTGTGCCTCAGCGTCCTGAACTGCAAAATGGGGATGCTGACATCCACCTCCCAGGGCTGCTGTGAGAGGAAGACAAGCACCAGAACAGATGCCGCAGTGACATACAAAGCTGCATAAAGAGTAGCTGAGGAAGCAGAGGTTCCCAGTGTGTCTGGGGGCCACAGAGTGGGCTAGCGGAGAAGAACACAAAAGGAACTGCCATCGCTGACCATTTATTTCCATTTCCTAGCCCAGCAGGTTGAGGACTTCCACTTGTTGCAGTTAGAGACCCAGTTAGAGACCTCATTAGTTGTGACCTAAAGGGCCATGCTGGGGAAACGGGGCATAGTGCATCCCAGATGGGCCTGGAGGAGTTTGGGTGAAAGGGCAGGGCAGGACAGAGAAGCATTGTAAAAAGTGGGGGGATTGAGTATAGATGCTTGGGGGGGTGGAGCAGCACTGCAGGGTGTGGGTGTGCGCGTCCGGGGTCGGAGGAGGGTGGGTGGGGGAATCTGGCGGGAAGAAACCCTCCCTCAGCGCCCACCCACCCCCGGAATCGCATGCGCACTGGGGACCTGGAGGAAAGGGCTTTTGTTGGGAAAGCGGGCGGGCTGGAGGGGTCCGCGCATGCGCAGGCTGCCCTGCCGCGGGGGGTGCACGGAGAAAAGGGGCGGGGTGGTCCCCGGCTGCTATGCTGGCAGCAGGAGGCGAGGGCGCGGCTGCGGGGTTCCTGGTGCTGAAGACCGACGCCATTGGAGCCCCAGGGAAGGTAAGGATCCAGACACAGACAGGACCGGGAGAGGGCGAGTGGGACCCGACACGCTGCCATCCCCCCCCGCCCCCGGATCTGAACAAAGCCCGAGCACTCAGAACCGGAACCCCGCTAGACCCACGGTCTAGGTAGGAGCCCCCATCACCATCAGACCCAGGCGTCCCGATCCAAGCCCTACTGACACCGGAGCCCACGCTCCGAACCCTTTTGGCGACTCCTGTGCGCTGAGCTGAGCTTCCTTAGACCGGAGGCCCCACCCCCCACCCCAGTCACTCCTAGATTACTCCAACCGAGCTGCCCGCTTGCCCCCTTCCTGGAGTGCCAGTCCTCGGGTTTGAGACCCCCAGCGTTCCAACTGCCTCACCTAGGTCCGAGACCCCCACCTCCAGTATGAGCCCCACCTAGAATGGAATCAGCTGAATCCCCCGCCCAGACCTGGCCAAAAGGTCCCTGGGATTCAGGTTCCCAGAGCTTGCCGCTGTCCCTGTTGTCTGAGCCCTCCCATCCGCTCTCTCTGCATCCCGGCCCGGCCCCCTTCACTTCAAGCCCTTTGTTTCTCCCCCTCTCGGTGCATCCCCTTTGGGACTCTTAGGACCCCAGTCCTCCAGGACACCCCCTATTCAAATCCAGCCACTAGGATGGAGAGCCTGCCCATCCCCAACCCCCGTTTCAGGACGTGGTCTCCTGCGGCCTCCTGAACGACCTTTTCTGGGGCTCTATCCCTGACCCAGTCCACCCTCGTACCGCCCAGTAACCTGGTGATCGTTGCCCCTCACCTCGCGAGAGATCCCGCCTCCCACCGGATCCCACCCCCTCCCCCTAGCAGCTGCCTCACCCTCCCTCTCAGGCTGAGCTCCCTTCTGGAGACCTGCAGCATGGCTGAAAGAAACCGCAGGGTGGAATCCCAGAACTACAGTGTTGAAGACATGGATGAGGATAGCGACGAAGTCGGGGAGGAAGAGATGGCTGAAGGCAACGACTATGGAGGATTTGGTGCTTTTGGCGGCTATGGCCCCCTCAGGAGCTTTGACATCTATATCCTCAGAGCCTTTGGTAGCTTGGGTCCAGACCTTCCTATCCCGTCGGTGAGACCTCTTCTTGGCCACCTGCTTGTCTAGGCCTTTCCCCCTTTGAAGTGGGGAGGGCTAGGAGGGGTGAGTGCAGGGTGGTAGTGTCCAGTGGGAAAGGATTGCCCAGCTGCCCCAAACCTTCCCTCTCCTGCTCGGAGAAAGAGGGTTTGGGAAGGTCTGGGGGTGGTCAGAGCTGGCTGCTGGAAGGAGGCTGGCCAGCACAGGGAATCATGATGCAAGTGTGTGGAGTGCTCTGCCCTCCCCTACCCCTCTCTCTCTGTGTATGTGTGTGTCTGTCTCTCTCTCTCTCTCTCTCTCTCTCTCTCTCTCTCTCTGGCCTTGCAGAATGAGCCCTGGGCACTGGAAAACCCTGCGCTGCCACAGACCTTGGGGGAGGCATTGCAGCTGGATCCAGGAACACTTGCCAATGGGACGGCTGCCAACTTAGCCCTCGCCGCCGCCTCCAGCGGTGCCGCTTGGGCCGCTGCCGCCGCTGTCCGTTCTGCCTTCAATCAGTCGTTCGCTAGCCAGCACCGAGTGGGCACGCCGCAGGCCTCAGGAGATGATGCTCAGCCCACGACCTACGCAGAGGCTCAGGGGGCCACCCCTGAGATGCCCCCTGTTTCTCCCCAGACCTCCCAGATGTTAGTCACCAGTGAGATGGCTGCACCTGGGGCTCCAACAACCTCCACACAGTCCCAGACAGCCCCCCCGGCCCAGGAGGCTGCTACCGAGGGTCCTCACACCGCCTGTGCTTTCTCTCAGGCTCCAAGTACCAGTGAGGTGGATCAGGATGATGACTTTGATTTCACGGCAGGTGCCTGTGGCATGGACTTCCCACGCGCCAGGAGACCTGCCCCTACCCGAGAGGCTTCCACACGGGGCCCCAGTGCCGCCTCCCGTGTGCCCCGGGCAGAATCTGCCACCCGGCCCAAGACGACTAAGTCTGGGAAGGCTCTGGCCAAGACTCGGTGGGTGGAGCCTCGGAATGTTGTGGCAGCAGCTGCTGCCAAGGCCAGGATGCCCACCCGCATCCCTGAACCTCAGGGTGCAGCTGCTGCTGCTGAGCACAGTGCTGAGCCCTGGGCCAGGATGGGCGGCAAGAGGACGAAGAAGGTGAGCTCTCCCTGTCATCTCCACATACCCTTTCTGCTATTCTTTTCCTCTGCCCTCCCCTCCCCTCCTCTCCTCTCCTCTCCTCTCCCCTCCCCTCCTCTCCTCTCCCTTCCTCTCCCCTCCTCTCCTCTCCTCTCTTTTCTTCTCCTCTCCTCTCCCCTCCCCTCCTCTCCTCTCCTCTCTTTTCTTCTCCTCTCCTCTCCTCTCTCCTCCCACTCCTCCAGCCCCTCCTCTCAGCTAGTCCCTGTTTCTCCAACACAAGTTTGCTGAGCGTGTTTTCACTCCACGTAGTTCCCATCCTCAGGACTGGTGGGAGAAGAGGCTGGCTCAGTGCCTGGCACTTAGTAAGCACGCAGCACATGCCAGCTGCTGCTGGTACTGCTCTTAATTCCAAGAGTCTGCTATGGGTAAGGTGTGTTCTGAGTGCTTCGTTTGGCACGGGAGCCTGGTAGCCCTGGATCTCTCCTGTCTCAAATGATACAGTCTAAGCACCTGGATGAGGAATACGAGAGCAGCGAGGAGGAGAGAGAGCTTCCTGTGGTCCCACCGACCTGGAGAGTGCCGCAGCCCTCACTGGCGGGGCGAGCTCAGTTGGCCCCTCGGCCCGCCGTGGCCCCGAGGTCCGTTGCCCCGAGGTCCCAGATACCCTCAAGGCATGTACTGTGCGTGCCTCCCCGCGATGTGACCCTTCTTCAAGAGAGGGTAAGAACACGCCCTCCATCATCTCCCTCCTCTCCTTCCCTGTGGGCCACTTGTCTGCTGTGGCCCATGCCCTGATGGCCCCATGTGTTTTTCCTTCTCCAGGCAAATAAGTTGGTGAAATACGTGATGATTAAGGACTACAAGAAGATCCCCATTAAGCGCTCAGGTAGGCAGCCTGTGCCCCCCTGCCAACCCCGACTCTGTGGGCATCCCTTTGCTTGCGTGCTCCCACTCAGCAGGCCATGGCCAGTCCCTCTGTCGCCACAGCACGGGGTCCTGGCTGTGCCGTCCTCCACAGGGCTGATTAAGGGCCGGCAGCTCTGTGGCTCCTGCTCAGCCCACGTGCTGTCTCCGGCCCTTCCCCCGCCTTGCAGACATGCTGAAGGACGTCATCCGAGAATATGACGAACACTTCCCTGAGATCATTGAACGAGCAACATACACTCTGGAAAAGGTGAGTGTGAGATGGCAGCAGCTCTGTGGAATGAGAGCGGAGGTGGATGGGAGGAACCTGCAGCCCCTCACGGCCCGGCTTTGGCACCACCCATTCTGGAGCCTGCCCTAGCCTCTCCACCTCTGATCTTCCACGGCACTGGCTGCTTGACCCACACTTCCTGCCCTTGGCGCCTCTCTCTCTCTCTCTCTCTCTCTCTCTCTCTCTCTCTCTCTCTCATGCTCCCTGAGTGTCTCGTTGACTTGTGAGGTGGGTCTCACCACCCCTGCAAGTGCGGGCGCCTACAGGGACAGTCCTCCGTGTCCTCTCTTCTGCCCTCGCCCACGAGTTTGGACTCCCTGCTGAGGAGCAGTTCCACCCGGGAACTGACTGCCTCCTGCAGATGCCCAGCACGGAGTTCTGATCGCACACTCTGTTGTACCCCCCATGTAGAAGTTTGGGATTCACCTGAAGGAAATCGACAAGGAAGAACACCTGTATATTCTTGTCTGCACACGGAATTCCTCAGCTGGCCTCCTCGGAAAGTAAGAACAGGAAAGAGGGTCATGGCCTTCCTCGGCGGTGCCCCTTCCCTGCCCACATCCCCTCAGAGAAGCAAGGAAACAGGGCTTGAGGGCCGAGCCCAAATCCCACACAAGAGTTTAAGTGGTGCCCAGTGACAACTGGATGAAAGGCATGGTAGCCTGGGGTGAGGCCTTGTGCCTTCGGGTCTGCCCAAGCCGATGCCAGGGTTTCCCCCTGAAGCTAGCGAGGAAAGCGGCTTGCCTCTTCCTACTGCCTGCCTGCCCGGGGCTTGGCAGGGTGAGCCTTGGGGGAGAGCCTCCTGTTGAGTGTAGATCCTGATGCCAGTAGGGCAGGAAAGGTCTGGCTATGCCTCCAAGCACACCTTTGTCGTTTACCGAGGTTTTCCTCCCTGCCTCACCCTGTCGTCTGCAGAACCCTGACAGGGAAGAACTGGTGTACATGTTTCATGCAGGAGATGTTTGAGTCTCAGGTGGTGGTGTGAATGGTCTGTGAGCAGGTAGCAGGGAGCAAGCAGCAAGCCTCTAGCCGGGAAATCTGGGAGAGACCAGCCAGGTGAGCCGGCTGTGGACTCTCGGGCGAATGGTTGCTGGAGAAGATCCCTCTTTCTACATCTTTAGGACCAAGGACACTCCCAAGCTGAGCCTCCTCTTAGTGATTCTGGGCGTCATCTTTATGAATGGCAACCGTGCTAGCGAGGGTGAGTGATCGGACCTGTGGGGGGGCGGTGGGTGGAGG
>NW_007173930.1:0-753 GCF_000164805.1 Carlito syrichta | reverse complement strand
GAAGCTATATACATGCACAAGTAAGAGTGGATGCACGTCTCAGGATCAGGATTCCAAGAATGGCCCTAAAACTTGCTTCCTATCTCAGGTGGGGGTACAGCGTGTGCAGAGCCAGGCAGGTAATGTTGCAAGCGTGCTTTATACAAAATGGACTGCTGATCAAAGACTGAAAGTAACCTTTTCCCTCTGGGGCTATCCTGATGTTGAAAAGCCACCATTCTCTGTACTCTTCTTATTAGAGTCTTGCCAACTTCTTGGGAACCCTCTAAGCCTTGTATGTGATTTCTCCAGTCAGCCCTTTGACAACTCACATCACTTATCTATTTCCCTTTCACTATTTGAAAGGAAGAGGTGCAGTCCTCATTATTAGTTCAAGAATTTTTTAAAAATAATTTTTTGTGTCTATTTAAGATATACAACATGATGATATGAGATATGTATGTATATTAAAATGGTTATTATAGATTGATTACTTTTTCTTTTTTTTTGTTTTGGACTCTTACTCCATCACCCAGGCTGGAGTGCAAAACACGCTCACAGCCACCCCAGCATTGACCTGCTGGGCTCAGGTTATCCTTCTGTCTCAGCCTTCTAAGGAGCCGGAACTACAGGGGATCATTACCACACCCAGCTAATTTTTGATTTATTGTAGAGATGAGGTCTCACAAGTTGCCTGGGCTGGTCTCGAACCCATGGGCTCAGGCAATCCACTCGCCTTGGCCTCCCAAAGTGTTGGGATTACAGGCTGAGCCA
>NW_007173929.1:0-1554 GCF_000164805.1 Carlito syrichta | reverse complement strand
TCTGGCAGAGATGTGCAAGATGATTAATGCTGCTTTCATACTGGCTAACACAACACCCACCTGAAGCTCATGGATCAAGAAGTAATTTTGACTTTCAAGTCTTATTATTCAAGAAAATACTTTTGGGAAGGCCACAGATAGTGATGTCTCCACTGGATCTGGGCAAAGTAAACTGAAAACCTTCTGAAAAGGATTCATTGCTCCAGATGCCACTAAGAATGTTCATGGAGAAAGTCAAAATATCCATATCAACAGGAGTTTGGAAGAAGTTGTTTTCAATCCTCATGGATGATTTTGAGGGGTTCAAGACTTCAGTGGGAAGTAGCTTCAGTTAAGGAGGTAACTTCAGATGTGGTGGAAATAGCAAGAGACCCAGAGTTAGAAGTGGAGGCTGAGGATGTGATGGAATTGCTGCAATGTCATGATACATGAAGGAGTTTCTTTGAGATGAAATCTACACCTTTGAAGATGCTGTGAATGTTGCTTAAATGACAACAAAGAATTTAGACTATTACATAACTGAGTTGATAAAGCAGTGTCAAAGTTTGAAAGAATTGACTCCAAATTTGAAAAAAGTTCTGCTGTGGGTCAAATGCTATCAAACCACAACATACGCTACAGAGAAATCTTTAGTAAAAGGAAAAATCCATTGATGCTGCAAACTTTATTGTTGTCTTATTTTAAGAAATTGCCACAGCCATCCTAACCTTCAGCAACCACCACTTCAATCAGTCAGCAACCATCAATGTCAAGGCAAAACCTTCCACTAGCAAAAAGATGATGACTTCCCTAGGGCTCAGATGATCATCAGCATTTTTAGTAACATAGTATTTTTAATTAAGTTATGCACATTCTTAGACATAATTTATTGCACACTTGATAGATTATAGTATAGTGTAAATATAACTTTCATTTGCACTGAAAAATAGAAAAATGATGTGGCTTGCTTTATTGTCATATTCACTTTATTGTGGTGGTCTGGAGGCTAACTCACAATATTTCCAAGGTATACCTGTATATCACAAAGGAAACCAAGGCTCACAGGTGAGGTGGCTTGCCTTCATTCACATGCACATTTACATGAACAAGAGCAGACTAGTGCCCAAATATCAGCTTTGAATTCAGAGCCCCCTTTTACTATCCCACAACTTTGTTTCCTCAATAAATGTTTGTGTTAAAGATAACTCCTCCAGGCCTAGAAGTAATATACAATAACACTGAGCACCCCTAATGCTCAGTTCTTGGTTTCTAATACCATTGTCCAATCAAAGGAATTAGGATTCCTTGAAGATATGGTTGATTCTTGAACTAAGACAGGATATATACAAAAAAATGACCCTAAAGAATATTCATACACTTATGAATTGTGGTAGGAATGCAAGCTAGTTCAGCCCCTATTAAAAGCAGTTTGGAGATTTCCCAAAGAACTAAAAATAGATTGGTCATGTAACCCAGCAATCCCACTACTAGATATATACCCAAAGAAACATAGATCATTCTACCAAGAAGACATCTGCACTTGTGTGTGTATTGCAGCACTATTTACAATAGCAA
>NW_007173928.1:0-423 GCF_000164805.1 Carlito syrichta | reverse complement strand
TAGACCCATTGTCCAGGAATAAGAGGAGGTGGGATTTGGCCATTGGACGAAACAGGTAAAAGGAGGTTTTGATGTTCCCAAATGTGGGAATGAATAAAAGACAAGAGAGGGTAGAGCATATGAGTGGGTGTTAGAGGGGTTGAGGTTGAGATTCCCAGAGGGAGTGCTGGGCGGCCATATATAACTTCAAATGGTGAGAGTTGAGACAGTTTTTTTGGGAGGACTCGCATGCGGAAGAGGGTCAGTGGGAGGAGGGAGACCCAGTCTCGATGGAGTTCAAGGGATAATTTGGTGAGAGTGTCTTTGAGAGTGCAATTGGCTCACTCAACCTTTCCGGACGATTGTGGGTGGTATGGGATATGAAAATGCCAGTTAATGTGGAGGTCAGTTGTTAGGGATTGTACCACTTGTGAGGTAAATTCG
>NW_007173927.1:0-1872 GCF_000164805.1 Carlito syrichta | reverse complement strand
CCCCCAATTAGAAATATACCTGGAGGAATTAAAATCATTCTACTAAAAAGATAGCTGTACATGAATATTTGCTGCAGCTCTATTCACAATAGCAAAAACATGGAACCAACCATGCTGCCCATCAAAGCCGGACTGGATTAAAAAAAAGTAGTACAAATGCACAATGGAATATTATGCAGCCATAAAGAAGCACAAACATACGGACTTTGCAGCAACTTGGATGGATTTGGCGTCGATCCTACTCAGTGATCTATCACTGAAACAAAGAACAGAGTACCATATCTTCTCACTCATAAACGAACTTTGAACAGTTATTATAATACTATAAGAAAGGGATTGGCAAACTGGAAATCCCTAGTGGGAAACTTTCAGGGGAGGGGGGGGTGAGATTGGCAGTTGAGGGAGACTGCTAGGGGAGGGAGGGACACACCTCATTAACAAGAGTACCTGCATAATCAACATTTGTATACCTAACCCCAAATTGTACCCCACATCTTTATAGTAAAAATAATAAAAAATAAATAAAAAGAATGAATAACAAGAAAGAAAGAAAGAAAGAAAGAAAGAAAGAAAGAAAGAAAGAAAAGGAAAGAAAGGGAGAATTACTCTTCTCATTCTAAAAGTAAGAAAACCATGGCCAAGAGAAGCTGAAAGTTTTCCTACAGAAACATGGTTAGTAAGTTACATTGCTGGGGTTCAAAAATTTAGTCTGTCTGAATCCTGAAACATTAAGGTTTACTGTTACACTGTTTTAAAAATTTTTCTTAATAATAAAACAATTTGGAATTTAATCTCATAGTAACTACATTGCTAAAGTTGCAATGAACTTTCAAACTACTTCAATACAAAGACTTTCTCTCTTAACTGCTATGTCTTTGTAGTCAGAAGGACAGGTATAAAGTAAATCTTCAATACATGGATTATAAATATGGTCCTTCCTTCTTCAGATACTTTTTCCTTGAGGATAATGAATTTGAAAATCGGCACCTAGATATGGCATTTAATCTATAGTCCATCAACACTGATTAATGCTAACCAGATTCAGTAAAGTTATCCATGTTCCCAAGCAAATATAAAAATGAATTTAACCTGCTTCATCAATGCATGCCCTGGCTGTGCTACATTTCCACTTTTTTTCATTATTTGAAAACTGCTCATAAGTCATCTGCATGAGGATGTAAGAATTAAGCAGATGGCAAATTGAGAGCCGCTTTAATGAAAATGTATTATGGACGCTTTCCTCCTCAGATGTAGAAACTATCACATATATAATCTATGGCAATATTTCAGTAAGCTTCTATAATTGATGCAAAACTTCAATAGAAAGTTCTAACTCTGAAAGATAACTTACAGTTGATTCACTTATAAGTGGAATTTTTCTCAAAAATGTTGAATTGTTGCAGTTCACTTTTGGGTATTGAAAAAAGTGACCCCCCTCGGTAAACAAACAAACAAAAAATTAAAAAATTTTACGTTCATTCATTCCGGAAATAAAAGTCATGCAAATAAATCTTCTTCTTGCCATGCTTTCAGGAAAGAAGAGGAGGAGAGAAGAAGGAATATAGAACAAGACCAAATACCAAGTAAATCTCTTATTCTTATTTTGGATTAAATCTTTCATTCCTGTTCATGAGAATATAAGTAATTAGAAAATGAGATATTTCATAAATAATCATACAATGTACACTTATCAAATACCACCTGGTAATTCTAAAACAAAAATAAGATGTATAAAATAAGGTAACAGTTTCATGAGGTTACTGTTAAACTGTTACAGTCTGAATATGTCCCGCCCAAATTCAGGTGTTGCCAATGTGACATTACTTAAGGGTTGAGCCTTCAAGATGTGATTAGACCATGAGGATTTCTCCT
>NW_007173926.1:0-388 GCF_000164805.1 Carlito syrichta | reverse complement strand
AAAAAAAAAAGGTATTAGAAACCCGTATTTAAGAGTACTTGTTACAGTGTGCTCCATGAATATGATTGAAGGTGCCTCTAGAGAAAATTCAAGACAGTATTTGTGGGTGATACAAACTTAGAACAATCATAGTTAAAAATATAATAAAAGTTTTCAATTGACAAGAAAATTTAGTTATTTCCATTGCATATAACATCTTAAAACAATAATCCAAATCATGACTAACAGCATCACATCAGGACTTTCAGACTTTTATAAATTTCACATAACCTTTAGAATATTCTCATTATATATAGCCATTTAAATATAAGCTTAAAGAAGAATTAATATACAATCAAAATTATGAATTGTAATATTAAATTTTTATAAATTTGAATAATATGTATAA
>NW_007173925.1:0-810 GCF_000164805.1 Carlito syrichta | reverse complement strand
TCAAAATAAACCTTTCTTTGCTGTAGTGAATTATTTAGCTATTACTCTGTGAATTCCAGTTACTAACATTTATTTATATATTTTGGTCTTTATTAACAAATGATATTGATCTATAGGAAAAAAAATCTCACTTTTTATTTCTGTATCAGTTGTTGACATCAAAGTATTCAGCTTCTTAAAATGAATTTGTGAGAATATCATCTTTTTTGTGGTTGTAGAAGTAAAATATGTTTTTCAAAAGATAGACTCAACTAAAAAACTATTTGGATTTGCCAATATAGAAGTTCTTTTTGCTTACATGTAGAACAATACTTATTTTTATAGCCTTTTTCCTCTTAGTTTGTTTGTTCATTTATCATACTTTTCTAGAGTGGTTAATTTCTTACTTAGGAAATTATTCAATATGTATAAATTTAATCTTTGGAAAAAATGTAGCATTTTACCTGGTAATCTTTTATATCACTTTTAATTCCTTCCATGACCATGATTATATTTATTTTTAAATTCTTAGTAAGTTGTTGACATTTTTCTTATCTCTGTATCTTAAATTGTCTTTCTTTTTTATTTTATTATTATTATTTTTTATTATGAAGTTGTGGGGTACAGTTAAGGGTTAGGTATACAATTGCGTTTCATTCAGGCACCCTGTTGATATAGGGTGTTTCCCCGTTCCCAGACAGATATTTGCTACGGTTAATCCCATCTCCCTCCCCCCCATAGTTTCCTAGTACTGTCAGTCATTTTCGTATAGTATTGCATTGGATGTTTAAGGTCCATTATATGAATGAGAACATGTGATACTCAGATCTG
>NW_007173924.1:0-606 GCF_000164805.1 Carlito syrichta | reverse complement strand
GTATCCTTGACCAACCCATTCAGCATAAACTCTTGTCTTTCCCCCTCCTCCTTCAAAATTCCTGCTAAAGGTCTTTGCCAGGATGGTCACCTTGCAGGCTATAACACTTTATGAGACAGAGGGATCCTTTGAGATTAGGAGTTTGAAGCTTCAGGGAGCTATGATCGTATCACTGCACTCCAGCTTGGGCAACAACATGAGACCTCATCTCTTAAAAATAAATAAATAAATAAATAAATAAATAAATAAATAAATAAATAAATAAATAAGTCATCTCTCCAAACATATTTCTCACAGTTTTTAAAGTTAATACTTCCTACTGTTGCTCGTCTCTAGGTACTTCAACATCCTTCTTTTCATTCCTTTAATCCTTCCCATTTTAAATAAATTCCTTTCTTAAATTCCTCAACGTCAGTTTCTGTTCTCTGTTTTTTTGCCGAACCCTTAGGAGCCTTCTCTGCCAAGACTTGGATCTTGCAAAATCACTTCGTCCCCAGTTGATAGAGGCTGAAATTGACATGTCATGATGAAGGAGTTCCTTGAATTTAAGCCCATATGGAAAGAATAATCCTGGGATGATCTTTGATCAAAACCGCTTTATAAAAG
>NW_007173923.1:0-1274 GCF_000164805.1 Carlito syrichta | reverse complement strand
AGAGACAATTTTTCCTTTTTTAGCTTCAGTTGGTTTGATTTGGGGTTTCTATCATGTGCAACTAAAATAGAGATACCAAGTATGATAGTTTCTTTTTTTCTTTTTTTTTTTTTTGAGTCAGAGTCTCACTCTGTTGCCCAGGCTGGAATGCTGTGGCATGCTCACGGCCAACACAGCATTGACCTGCTGAGTTCAGGCAATCCTTCCGCTTCAGCCTTCCAAGTAGCTGGAACTATAGGTGTGTGTCACCATGCCCAGGTAATATTTTGAATTATGTAGAGACAAAGTCTTTCCGTGTTGCCCAGGCAGGTCTAGAGCCCCTGGGCTTAGGCAATCCTCTCGTCTCAGTCTCCCAAAGTGCTGGGATTAAAAGCGTGAGCCACCATGGCTGGCTAGTTTATTTTTCATGGAGTCTGAGGTCATCCTTAGGGTGTTAATTCTTCCTAGTTCCCATGAGGTGACTAAAAATTAAATATCATGCTCTTCAACCGAGTGAGGACCAATAAGCTAGAATATGTCTGCAGGGGTGATGTGACCACCATCAATCCAATCAGTAAAACCTAGGACCTTATAAGTTTTTTAGTAAAAGCCCATTTTTTTTCTTTTTCCCTGATGTACTAGGCTTCTAATGGTGAAAGTCTGAAGCTGCTGTTGACTACCTTGCCATCATGAGGTTGGTTGATAGAGAAGACAACATGGAGATGGGCTTTAGGGCTCCTAAAGAAGTCAATACAGCACTTCTTTGAACTTGACGGCATAATGTTGTACCTTTTATGCAACAGAAACTCCATCAGTAAACCCTGGCATCACTAAATCACCGCACTCTTAAAATAAATAGACATAGGGCAAACATGCAAAGAATCTAGTGGAATCTCTCCATTACATCCAAACAGAATCTTCTGAGAGGCGAGAAACACGCATTTGTTGGGAGCTTTCTTTTTTTTTTCCTTTGAAAGTCAGGATTGTCTGGCTCAGTGTACAATAAATCATTTGTATTTTTCTCTGTAGTCTCCTCATTCAGGATAAAAGCAACACATATAACTGTCAGCTCCGGTCCACTCGCTGCAGAATGATTTCCACACTGCTTTCATCTCAGCAGTTGCTAATGTCACAAATAGGCAGGCTTTGAAGTCAGAGGGGGGGGGACAAGAACAGCACAACTTATTAACTGTACAGCAGCCAGGAGCTTCCTTGGAAACCACAATTTCAGCATCACTTTCAGTTCGGGCACTCTTGCTTGAAGGAAGTCAGGGGAATCCCTGCCAATGTATATG
>NW_007173922.1:0-813 GCF_000164805.1 Carlito syrichta | reverse complement strand
GCTAGTAGCTACCTAGCTAGCCAGCAGACTTAGTTAGTTAACTAGCTGCTACCTAGTTAGCCAGCTCACTTAAATAGTTAGTTAACTAGCTAGCTACCTAGCTAACAAGCTGACTTTAGTTAACTGCCTTGATAGCTAGCTGACATAAGCAGCAAGATAACTAGTTAGCTTAATTGTTATCTTACATGCTAGCTATGTGACTTAACCATCTGACTTATGTCATTAGCTAAAGAGCTGGCTAACTGACAGAACCAACTGACTTAACTCGTTAGCTAACTAGCTAGCTAGCCTACACAACCAGCTGACTCAACCCATTTACTAACTAGCTAGCTAGCTGACTCAATCAGCTGAATTAACCCATTAGTAAACTAACAACCTGACTCAACCTGCTGACTTAAACCTTCAGCTAACTACCTAGCTAGCTGTCTTAACCATCCAACTAAATTAGAAGCTGTGTTAACTAGCTGACTTAGCTAGCTGACTTAACTACTTAGCTAGCTGACTTAAGTGACTGACTTATCTATTAGTTAGTTGACTTAACTACCTGACTTAAATAGTTAGCTAATTATTTATCAAGCTGAATAACCAGCTGACTTAACTAATTAGCTAACCAGTTAGGTAGAAGACTTAAGTAGCTGATTTAAATATTTAGCTAAATAGTGAGCTAGTTGACTTATCTAGCTGACTTAACTAGTTGTCTAAGGAGATAGGTAGCTGACTTAACGAGTTGGTTAATGAGTTAGATAACTGTTTTAACTAGTTGGTAAACGAGTTACATAGCTGACTTAACTAGTTGGTTAACAAGTTAGCAAG
>NW_007173921.1:0-764 GCF_000164805.1 Carlito syrichta | reverse complement strand
TAAGCCAGCTGACTAGTCAGATGGCTATCTAGTTAAGTAAGCTAGTTAAGTCAGCTGGTTAGTCGGCTGGCTAGCTAGGTGGCCAGCTGGTTAGCAGGCTGGTCACATAGGTTGCCAACTAGTTAAGCCTGTTGACTAGTTGGCTGACCAACAGAGTGGCTGGCTAGTTAAGCTGACTGGCTATCTGACTGTCTAGCCAGCTGGCTGGCTATTTAAGCCAGCTGGCTAGCCAGCTTACCAGCCCACTAGCTAGCTAGCCATAGGCCTAGCCTGCTAGACAGCCAGGTAGGTAGCTAGTTAAGCCAGCCAGATAGACATCTAGCCAACCAGGTAGCTAGCAAGTTAAGTCAGGTAGCTAGCCAGCTAGCCAGCCAACTAGCTAGTCAGCTAGTTAGACAGGTAGCTAATTAATTCAGCTAGCTAGTCAGTTAATTCAGCTAGATAGTTAATTCAGCTAGCTAGTCAGCTTGCTAGACATCTAGCTATTTAAGTCAGCTAGCTAATCATCTAGCTAGTAAGTTAGATAGTTAAATCAGCTAGCCAGTTACCTTGCCAGTTAGCTAGCTAGTTAAGTCAGCTCACTAAACAGCTGGTTAGCTACGTAGCTAAGTAGTTAAGTTGGCTAGCAAACCAAGGGGATACTTAGGTACTAGGTTTTTAAGTCAGCTGGCTAGCCACCTGGCTAGCTAGTGATGACAGCTAGTTAAGTCAGTTGGCTAGCCAGCTGTCTAACTAGTTTGTCAACTAGTTGAGTCAGCTGGCTA
>NW_007173920.1:0-692 GCF_000164805.1 Carlito syrichta | reverse complement strand
TAATTCAGCTAGCTAGTCAGCTTGCTAGACATCTAGCTTTTAAGTCAGCTAGCTAATCATCTAGCTAGTAAGTTAGATAGTTAAATCAGCTAGCCAGTTACCTTGCCAGTTAGCTAGCTAGTTGTCAGCTCACTAAACAGCTGGTTAGCTACGTAGCTAAGTAGTTAAGTTGGCTAGCAAGCCAAGGGGATACTTAGGTACTAGGTTTTTAAGTCAGCTGGCTAGCCACCTGTCTAGCTAGTGATGACAGCTAGTTAAGTCAGTTGGCTAGCCAGCTGTTCAACTAGTTTTGTCAACTAGTTGAGTCAGCTGACTAGAAAGCTGGCTAACTGGTTAAGTCAGCTAGTTAATTCAAGTGGCTAGCCAACTGGCTAGTTATGTAGCTCAGTAGATATGTCAGTTGGATAGCCAGCTGGATAGCTGGTTATGTCAGTTAGTTAAATCATTGGCTAGTCACCTGGCTAAGTAGGTAGCTATCTAATTAAGTCACCTGGCTAGCCGGCTAGCTAATTAGTTAAGTCAGTGAGTTAAGTTAGATCACTAGCCGGCTGGATCGCTAGCTGGCAAGCTAGTTAAACCAGCTGGCTAGCCATATGGCTATCTAGTTATGTCAACTAGTTAAGTCAGTTGGTTAGCTGACTGTCTAGCCAGATGGCTGGCAAGTTAAGTCGTTTGTTAACAGTTTTGTCAGG
>NW_007173919.1:0-1942 GCF_000164805.1 Carlito syrichta | reverse complement strand
TTATGTCAGCTGTCGAGCCAGCTGGCTAGCTAGTTTAGTCACCAAGTTAAATCAGATGACTAGGCATTTGGCTTCCTACGTAGCCTGCTAGTTAAGTCAGCTGGCTAGACAGCTGGCTGGCAAGATGTCACCTAGTTAATTCAGCTGGATAGGCAACTGGTTAGCTATGTAGAAAGCTACTTAATTCAACTGACTAGAAAGCAGGCCAGGTAGTTAAGACAGCTAGTTAAGTCAGCTAGTTAAGTCAGCTGGTTAGTCAGCTGGCTGGCTAGTTAGTGACCCAGTTAAGTCAATTAGCTAACCAGCTGGCTAGATAATTAAGTGAGATAGTTAAGTCAGCTGGCTATCCAATTGGATATCTAGTTAAGTCAGCTAGTTTAGTCACCTGGCTGGTGAGCTGCCTAGCTCATTAATTAACTAGTTAAGTCAGGTGGCTAACCAGCTGGATAGCTACTTAAGTCACCTCATTAAGTCAGCTGGCTACCCATCACCCTATCCAGTTAAAAAGGTAGTCAATTCAGATGGTTAGACAGCAGGCTAACAAATGATTTCAGCTACTTTAGTCTGCTGGCTAGCTAGGTAGCTAGCTAGTTAAGTCAGCTAGTTATGTCTGCTAGCTAGCTTAAGTCAAATAGTTAAGTTGGTTTTCTAGCAAGATATCTAGCTAGGTAGTTAGCTAGTTATTTCAGCTAGTAAATTCAGCAGGCTAACTAGGTAGCTAACTTGTTAAGTCAGCTAGTTAAGTCAGCTGGCTAGCTAGTTAAGTCCGCTAGTTAAGTCAGTTGGCTAGCAAGCTGCCTAGCTGGGTATCTAGCTAGTTAAATCAGCTGGCTAGCCAGCTGGCTATCTAGTTGTCACCTAGTTATCTGAGCTCGCTACTCAACTTGTTAGCTAGGTAGCTAAGTAAGTCAGCTGATAAGACAGCAGGATATATAGGTAGCTATCTAGTTAAGGTAGTTGGCTAGCCACCTGGCTAGCTAGAGGTGTCAGCTAGTTAAGTCAGCTGGCTACCCTTCACCCTATCCAGTTAAAAAGGTAGTCAATTCAGATGGCTAGACAGTAGGCTAGCAAATGATTTCAGCTAGTTTAGTCTGCTGGCTACTTAGGTAGCTAGCTAGTTAAGTCAGCTAGTTATGTCTGCTAGCTAGCTTAAGTCAAATAGTTAAGTTGGTTTTCTAGCAAGATATCTAGCTAGGTAGTTAGCTAGTTATTTCAGCTAGTAAATTCAGCAGGCTAACTAGGTAGCTAGCTTGCTAAGTCAGCTAGTTAAGTCAGCTGGCTAGCTAGTTAAGTCCGTTAGTTAAGTCAGCTGGTTAGCAAGCTGCCTAGCTGGGTATCTAGTTAGTTAAATCAGCTGGCTAGCTAGCTGGCTATCTAGTTGTCACCTAGTTATCTGAGCTCGCTACTCAACTTTTTAGCTAGGTAGCTAAGTAAGTCAGCTGATAAGACAGCAGGATATATAGGTAGCTATCTAGTTAAGTCAGTTGGCTAGCCACCTGGCTAGCTAGAGGTGTCAGCTAGTTAAGTCAACTGGCTAGCCAACTGCCTAACTAGTTATGTCAGCTTGCTGAGTCAGCTGGCTAGCCAGTTGGCTAGCTTTTTAAGTCAGCTAATTAATTCAAGTGGCTAGCCAACTGGCTAGCTAGGTCACTTGCTAGTAAAGTTAGCTGGTTAGCCAGCTGACAAGCTGGTTAAGTCAGCTAGTTAATCAGCTCGAGAGTCACCTGACAAGGTAGGTAGCTATCTAATTAAGTCAGCTGGCTAGTCAGCTGGCTAGCTAGTTAAGTCAGCACTTTAATGAGATGACTAGCCAGTTGGCTAAGTGGCTAGCTTGTAAAGCCAGGTGACTAGCAGGATGCCTATCTAGTTAAGTCAGCTAGTTAAGTCAGCTGGTTAGATGGCTGGCTAGCTAGGTGGCTGGCAAGATAAGCCACCTTGTTAG
>NW_007173918.1:0-941 GCF_000164805.1 Carlito syrichta | reverse complement strand
ATAGAGACACTTGGACTTGAATATTTCGTATCCTTGCTATTGTGCCAGCATGAGCTCCATGAGCATTTGACACTAGTACACAGAAGAGCGTGTGACATCTAGGAGGTAAGCCTGATCCAATGAAGGCTGCTCTTGAGAGCAATGCCCAGGAAAGGAGGGACCTGGAGCCATACCAGACTGACAGTCAGTCACCAAATTGTCATGGAGCAAGTTCCGAGGAAGGGACATGACCAGAACGGGAAGCAGGAGGCAGTTAAGGAAGGACGTAGCTTCGGATAACAAATCTCCAATGTGATACGAAATTGGAGTTTGTAGATCGCACACAAATATAACATTAGAAAAGAGCAATGGGCAAGAATCATCTCTACAATAAATCAAAAAATTACCGGGCGTGGTAGCACGCGCCTGTATTTACAGTTACATAGAAGGCTGAAGTTGAAGGATTCCTGGAGCCCAGCGGGTCAAGGCTGCGGTGGCCAGGAGCGGCCACTGCACTCCAGTGTGGGTGACAGAGTGAGACTCCATCTCAAAACAATAACAAAAAAAGTCAGGCTCCGTGTCTCGCCTGTAATACTGCGATTTAGGAGGCTGTTGGATGTGGATAACCTAAATCCGACAGTTTGACACCCACCTGGGCAACTTCGCGAGACCTCATCACTACAATAAATCAAAAAATCAGCCGGGCGTGGTAGCACATGCCTGTAATGCCAGCTCCTCGGAAGGTTGAAGCGGAAGGATCAATGGAACCCAGCAGGTCGAGGTTGCGGTGGCCGGGAGAGGCCACTGCCTTCGGGTGCGGATCACAGAGTGAGACTCCAACTCAGGCCAGAGCCCACGGTACAGAGAAATCTGAACAGTTATTTGCTGGAATGGAACTATGGCCTTATGAACATTTTACTGAATCCTGCTAGTTATTAATGATGAATGTTTCATTGCCTTAA
>NW_007173917.1:0-1220 GCF_000164805.1 Carlito syrichta | reverse complement strand
AGTTTCCTATATATGAGGATTGCTATTTACCCACATTCATGCCTCGAATCCCTAATTCTTCTTTAGCCGTCAGCAAGGTGCCCTGTAGATTTTCAGGACTGAGGACTCGTATAACACAGATTCCTTATTTTGAGCAACAATCATGCAGTTACCTGTATATGTGTACTCCTGTTCACAGACACATGCGTCGAAAGCTTGATTCTTGTTAGATCTTAGGAAGACGCCCTATACTTTTTTGGAGATTGAGCAAACATATCACCCACATTCCTGATTCTTTCTTAGGAAAAGTCAGTGCATTTGCCTGAATATGAGGATATCGTTTCCCTAGTTTATGCTTCAAAAACCCAAATTCGGGTTTAGCCGTTACGAAGAAACACTGAAGTTTCATTGTGAAGGAGGACGCGTGTCAACCAGATTCCTTATTCTCCTTTAGCAATAAACAGTGCAGTTTCCTGTATATGAGTACTCCCACTATCCATATTCCTACTCCCAAATCCTGAATGGTGGTTATCTCTTAGCAACACGGATTGTAGGTTTTTGCGATGGAGGCCTAGTGTAAAAAAGACTCCTTATTCTTCCACAGCAACAGATTGGGTAGTGTTCTGTATATGAGGACTCCCATTACTGAAATTCCTGCTTAATTCTCAGCAACACCAAGATATTTACTGGTGACCTAGGATTCCAGTTGCTTAGATATCAAGAGAAAGACTCCCATAAAGTTCTTGAGGAATTGAAACCCAAGATTCCTGGTCCCTTTTCAAAAGACAAACTAAATAGGTGGAGACATAGAATCCCCGATTGCTGATTAAAGCACTTCAAGAGATTTTGTAGATTTAGGCGATTGAGAACTACAAGCATCGGATTCCCTTTCCGTTCTCAGCAAGATGCCCTGAATTTCCCTGTCCATGTGGACTCCAAAACGCTGTGTACAAAAATGCAGATGCCCATATGTTTCCTAGGGACGTGGAATCCATGGATCCTGGTTCATTTTAACAATACGTACTAAATATTTGGCAACAACAAAACCCTCAAACCCCCCTGCAAATAAAGGACAAACGGAAATTTAAGGATTACCAAGTTCATCTTAAGACCAAAGTTACATCCAAATACGGCAATATGATACTTTTTTTCCGGGAATCTGGCCTTAATTGTCCCAAGGAACTTAAGGGATTTGTACTACCAGATACCTGATTACAATTCTCAAGAGGACCAGAATGTTG
>NW_007173916.1:0-762 GCF_000164805.1 Carlito syrichta | reverse complement strand
TAACTAATTAGGTAAATAGTCAGGAAGCAGACCTTATGTAGCTGAAATAAATATTTAGCTAAGAAGTGAGCTAGTTGATTTAGGTAGCTGAATTAGATAGCTAGCTGGTTAGCTAGCTGACTTAGTTAACTGACTTAACTAGTTGGCTAATGAGATAGCTAGCTGACCTAACAAGGTGGTTAAAGTTAGCTAAAAGTTTTAACTAGTTGGCAAATGATATAATTAGCTGACTTAACAAGTTGGTTAACCAGTTAGTTAGGTTACTTAACTTGTTGGCTGACGAGTAAGCCTACTAGTTAGCTGGTTTAATATGTTGGCTGACTACTCGGCTGACTTGTTAGCTGGCATAAAATGTTGACTGAATAGTCGGCCGACTATTTAGCTGGGTTAACTAGTTGACTAACGAGTTGGCCCAAGTTAACCAGATGGCTATCTAATTTGTTTACTTAACTAGTCATCCGATTATTTGGCTGACTAGATAGCTTACCTAACTAGTTGGCTAACTAGTTTGCTGACTTAAATTGTCGGCTGACAAGTTGGCCCACTAGTCGGTTGATTGGTAGAGCTAACTTAACTAGTTGGACAGCTAGTAGGCTGACCTGTTAGCTGACTTAACTAGTCATTTGGCAAATGAGTGGACAGGTTAGCTGGCTTAACTAGTCGACCGGCGAGTGAGCCCACTGGTCAGCTAAATTAACTAGTTGGCCAGCGAGTGAGCCAATTGGTCAGCTGACTTAACTAGTCGGCCAGTTGGTGAGTCGG
>NW_007173915.1:0-854 GCF_000164805.1 Carlito syrichta | reverse complement strand
CCAGAATCAAACTACCATGGGGCATTCTGTTATACAGTTGGATTATAAAGTCAGAATATTGTCATCTTAACAATGGAAATGTAGTGTATTTATTTTATATGCAAAATTCTGTAGGGTAATTCTTATGCACAGTGAAGTTTGAAAACAGCTAAATTAGATGTAAAAAAGGAAAAAAGGAATGAAAAGAATTCAATGTGCAGAAAGTGTATGGATATTTAAACCATTGTTCCCTTAAAGTAACTATCATGGTCCTGAAGGTGAAAAAGGGATGTGTGGTGAATTTGACAGCATCTTTCCTGCCTACATGGTTAACTCCATGTTATGTAGCATTTATAGCCAATTAACTCAATAAAAGCTAAAAACTTTGGATTTTGTTTAGTAAAAGAGGGAAGAGCCATAATGCAGTTTGACTAGTATTAAACTGAGACCCTTGTACTCCAGTGGAAGCCAAATAGCATCACTGCAACTCCTTGCAACCCAAGAAGCACATCTTTGCACAGAGTCAACTCTCTTGCCAATACAAAGGGCCACTAATCACCCCAGACATTCCTTATCTAAGTCCAATAATGATATTGTACCTATTAACTTATTAGATTTTTACCCTAAACCTGAACTAAATTGAGTCTGTGAGAAAACAATAAATAATTAAATTCCACACATTTTAAAACATGTTTTCTTGGACTATTACTTGTAGTATCCTTCAGTTTGGACAGAAGGCTAAGAGTCTTATTAAAAGTCCTGTGTCAAATATTGGACTCTAGCCAGGAGAGTTATCTCAGGTGTGCAAGTTACCAAATCGAATGCCACAATAAACATGCGCATCGCTTAAGTTTGCTATTGCCTTACAGAGGACT
>NW_007173914.1:0-771 GCF_000164805.1 Carlito syrichta | reverse complement strand
TAATCACCCCAGACATTCCTTATCTAAATCCAATAATGATATTGTACCTATTAACTTATTAGATTTTTACCCTAAACCTGAACTAAATTGAGTCTGTGAGAAAACAATAAATAATTAAATTCCACACATTTTAAAACATGTTTTCTTGGACTATTACTCGTAGTATCCTTCAGTTTGGACAGAAGGTTAAGAGTCTTATTAAAAGCCCTGTGTCAAATATTGGACTCTAGCCAGGGAGAGTTATCTCAGATGTGCAAGTTATCAAATCGAATGCCACAATAAACATGCACATTGCTTGACTTAAGTTTGCTATTGCCTTACAGAGGACTTCAAAAATTTTGTGAAAACATGGAATTAAAATAGGAAAATGGAAGATATGAATTTTATTTCTGAACATAAGCTCCATCAAATTCAAAACATGTTTGTAAGTGATGGATTAATCACCCTTAGTTATTAATCCATCCCTAACGAGCTGAGGTTCCTGGGAACGTAACCATGTCAATGTAGACTTTCTGATATTATTAATTGAAGAAAAATGAGTGCTCTTTAAAGAATTTTTTAAGATCAGGAAACAAAAAGAAGTTAGAAGGAGACAAATTAGATATATAAGGTGGAGGTCTAATGATTTTTCATCAAAACACTCCCAAAATTGCCTTCTTTGATGAAAAGAATGAGCAAGAGCCTTATGATAGTGGGAAAGTACACTAGGGTGAATCTTTTCCGGGTGGTTTTCCTGCTAAAGCTTTGAGTAACTCAAAGCACTCTCAGAAT
>NW_007173913.1:0-1005 GCF_000164805.1 Carlito syrichta | reverse complement strand
CTTGCCTAGAGTAAAAGGAATTTACAAGGCCTAAGACTTCACGCATTACAAAAGTTATGTAAATCACAGAACTTGTGACAACTCAGAAGGGGAAGCTAATGGGTATTTATTGTCCTATAGATTAGGCGCCTTCTGCAGGAATATCAAGAATCTCCCAATGCTGCCTGCTGGAAATGCATAGGAGATAAAGTGAAGAATGTATCCTCCACTAGCTCTAAGGAGTGTTATCCAGAAAGTTACAGGGGCACTATCTTAGCTAGATCTTCTGGACAATTGCTATGGCTTCTCCATCTGCACTCGCTGTGTCACCTTGCACTCTTATGTGCTAGAGATGGCGTCTTTCCATAAACCTCATGAACTCACCTCTGCTAACTTCAAACTTGTCTTCTGCAGCTTCTCACCTTTCTCAGCTTTTAAAAAATTGAAGAGTTACGGTCCTGCTCTGGATTAGGCTTTGGCCTTAGGGAATATGGTAGCTGGCTTGATTTTCTATCTAAACCAGTAAAACTTTCTCCATATCAGCAATAGGCTGTTTCACTTTTTTTATCATTAATCTGTACACTGACAAAGCACTTTTAATTTCCTTCAAGAACTTTTCCTTTGTACTTACAACTTGGCTGTTTTGCATAGAGGCCTGGCTTTGGACTATCTCAGTTTTCAATATGCCTTCCTCACTAAGCTTGATCATTTCTAACCTTTGATTTAAAGTGAGAGGCATTCCTTTTACTTGAACACTTAAAAACCATTATAAGGTTAATAATTGGCCAAGTTTCAATGTTGTTGTGTCTCAATGAATAAGAAACCTGGACAAGGAGTGAGCAGGAAGAACAATTTGCAGAAAAGGTAAAATACACACAAAATTTATTGATTAAGTTTGCCATCCAATATGGGTGTGGTTTATGGCACCACCAATTATAATAGTAACATCAAAGACCACTGATCACAGATCACCCTAACAGATATAATACTTTAAAAGACTGAAATATTGTGAGAATTACCAAAACG
>NW_007173912.1:0-489 GCF_000164805.1 Carlito syrichta | reverse complement strand
GAGACACTCACACACACACACACACACACACACACACACACACACACACACACACACACAATGTTCCATCTCTGAACTACATTCCACTTTGTCCCTGCTCTATTTATAATATAATACTACGTCCACCCTTTAGGGAGTCACTGGAACACACACACACACACACACACACACACACACACACACACACACAATGTTCCATCTCTGAACTACATTCCACTTTGTCCCTGCTCTATTTATAATATAATACTACGTCCACCCTTTAGGGAGTCACTGGAAGAACCGAAAACTGAAATTCTGTATCAGATCAATTCACTGAAGCTGGTATTTACAGTAAATGGAGCACATGTTTCATTAACAGATTTTTCTTCAGTAGTATTCTTGAAAATCTCCCTTGGGGAAAATGACTGACCTGATGGGGGTGGGTTGAGGGAGCTTGAGAAGTGTTGGAAATTAATAAGGAGCGCATCGGATACTACTTTGAAAAACTTG
>NW_007173911.1:0-723 GCF_000164805.1 Carlito syrichta | reverse complement strand
TTGGAGTTGGTTCATGTGTGTTTTTAATCTTTTGCCTGTACTCTTGTGAAGAATGCTGTTGTCGTTTTTTCTTGTCTTCTGTGTTCAGTACTTTCTTAAGTGTTTCTTGTAGAGGTGGTCTGGTGGCAGCGTAGGTTCTTAGGGATTGGATGTCTGGAAAAGATTTCAATTCTCCCTCACTAATGAACCTTAGTTTGGCTGGGTAGGTTATTCTTGGTTGAAATTGTTTCTCTTTTAGAACTTTGAAGATAGGGCTCCAGGCTCTTCTGGCCTGAAGGGTTTCTGTGGATAAATCTGCTGCTATTCTAATTGGTTTTCCCTGGTAGGTAGTCTGGCCTTTTTCTCTTGCTGCCTTTATGATTTTTCCTTTTATAGCTACTTTGTTTAGGCGAATTATTATGTGTCTGGGAGTTGGTCTTCTCATTTGTTGTCTTGCAGGGGTTCTCTGAATCTCTTGTGTTTGAATTTTTTCATCCTTGATGAGATGAGGGAAGTTTTCTTGAATGATTTCATGAAATGTTTGTTCCAGTGTGGCTTCTGTTTCTCTTTCTGCCTCAGGAAGCCCAATTACTCTTAGGTTTGGTCTCTTGAAGTGATCATTCATCTCTTGCAGGTTTTGTTCTGTCTTTTCGAGCTTCTTTTCTATGCTTTTGACAGTTTGGGTTAGTTCTGTGTTTTGGTCTTCGAGCTCTGAGATTCTTTCTTCTGCTTGGGTAATTCTGG
>NW_007173910.1:0-1166 GCF_000164805.1 Carlito syrichta | reverse complement strand
GCTGGGTAGGTTATTCTTGGTTGAAATTGTTTCTCTTTTAGAACTTTGAAGATAGGGCTCCAGGCTCTCCTGGCCTGAAGGGTTTCTGTGGATAAATCTGCTGCTATTCTAATTGGTTTTCCCTGGTAGGTAGTCTGACCTTTTTCTCTTGCTGCCTTTATGATTTTTCCTTTCATAACTACTTTGTTTAGGCGAATTATTATGTGTCTGGGAGTTGGTCTTCTCATTTGTTGTCTTGAAGGGGTTCTCTGAATCTCTTGTGTTTGAATTTTTTCATCCTTGATGAGATGAGGGAAGTTTTCTTGAATGATTTCATGAAATGTTTGTTCCAGTGTGGCTTCTGTTTCTCTTTCTGCCTCAGGAAGCCCAATTACTCTTAGGTTTGGTCTCTTGAAGTGATCATTCATCTCTTGCAGGTTTTGTTCTGTCTTTTCGAGCTTCTTTTCTATGCTTTTGACAGTTTGGGTTAGTTCTGTGTTTTGGTCTTCAAGCTCTGAGATTCTTTCTTCGGCTTGGCTGATTCTGCTTTCCATGCTTATTAGTCTGTTGTTCATTTCCATCACAGTATTCTTTACTGCTGTCATTTCTGACAACAACTCCTTCCTATTTTCCTCTTGTCTCTCCTCAATTTTTTTAATTCTCTCCATTAATGTCTTGATGTCTGGGTTTGTTGCATGTAGCCAGTCATTCTGGGGACTCTTCATTGTCTGTGTTCCAGAATCTGTTTTCTCATTGTCTGATCTCCCAGGGGTCTGTGTAAGACCTATATTCTTCTTTTGGTTTTTCTTCATTTGTGCGGTTTTTCCCCCCTCCTTACTTTTTCCTTCCCTCCACGTCACCGTCTTCTTTAATTCTGTTATTCAGGGGTAAAGGGATTGGTTTTACTTCTGTTTGTTCAATCTCCTATTCTTTATGTACGTCCTCTTACTTTGTTCAATTCTGAAGTTGCACTGTAGGTTGGAGGTGGTCCTTTTTGCAGTTTTGAGATGTACTTAAGGGGAGAGCTGTGATTCAAAATCTGTCTGCAGGTCCTGGTATTCGCTGACAGGCGTGTGGATAATGTGGAACCCACTTCCCACTGCCCTGGAATCTTTCCAGGGCAGTGGGGCTGTAGGTTTACTCCCTGAAATAAAAATGTGGTTAGCAGAGGGGAAAAGAATGGAGCA
>NW_007173909.1:0-731 GCF_000164805.1 Carlito syrichta | reverse complement strand
GATTCAAAATCTGTCTGCAGGTCCTGGTATTCGCTGACAGGCGTGTGGATAATGTGGAACCCACTTCCCACTGCCCTGGAATCTTTTCCAGGGCAGTGGGGCTGTAGGTTTACTCCCTGAAATAAAATGTGGTTAGCAGAGGGGAAAGAATGGAGCAGATAGTGGGTTGAAAAGGGGAGTGGAGAGATAGAGGAGTAAAGGGGGAAACAAACGAGTGTGCCAACAAATAGAGAGAGAGGCCTATACTGAAACAGATAAAAACAATAGACCACCGCTACAGTCGAACCAACTCTCATACAAACAAAAATAAAACATATAGTGATGCTAGCATACCAGCTATCCAACCATCTTATTAGTGTGCTGTTCCTCTATACAAAGACCTGGTTCACAGACAGAATAAAAGAGAAGAAAAGGAAAGGGAAAAGAGAAAAAAGGGAACAATACAGTAGGAATAGAATTAAGTCATTAAACTAATAGAATCAATGAAGCACACTTTGAGACATTTCGTTTAAGTCCAATGTCCTTTCAGGTCTGATTTCTCGTTTTTTTTTTTTTTTTTTTCAAGCTGGTAAATTAGTTTGCAGTTAGGGTCAGTTCCCCTGATCTGCTGTGAAGGACAGTTCAGAATAACCTCGGTTCAGAAGTTTAGTCTATGTCTTTATGAAGCTTGTCTCTCCCGTTTCGGTGTTGTTACCTTGAATCGCCAGCAGGTGGTGCTATCTCAGCTGCTG
>NW_007173908.1:0-675 GCF_000164805.1 Carlito syrichta | reverse complement strand
GACATTGTTCAAGAAAAGTAAAATCACTAGAATATGCATTCCATGAGGGCATAGGTTTTTGTCTGTTTAATTCTCTGCTGCATTCTTAACATCTAAACACTTGGTCAATAATTATTTTACTGTTTCTCAAATGCCTGAAACAAAGTGAACAATCTAAAAATATATTTGGATATATTACATTGCACCAAGACCCAGATGCATTCAACACATAAGTTTCAAAATGAATATATAGTAAGTCAGTATGCAGTCATACAAAATATAGTATAAACATTTTCCATATGGATTAGATTAGAATGGAGTATGAATCAGAGAAGCACACAGGTTTGGTTGTGGGGAGACAACCAAAGGGTGGCTAGCTTAATGCTTCCAGCAGGAGAGTCTGAGTATGATACAGCACAGTGGAAAAGTAGATAGATGTAACATGTACTTAGATGGTCCAAAGAGATAATTCTTGCTGATTAATTGAATATTTAAGATGAGAATGAGGCTGATGTCATAGATGACTAATCAGTAATAAACTTAGAAATAGGCTTAATTATGTGTAATTTACCAAGCCATAGCATAACAGAAGAGCCTACTTTGGGGAGGCCATAAAATCTTTTATTTATTTTTGGAGTTTTATTTTCCTGGAAATACATCCAAGTGAAGATAGAGCCACCTAAATGCTTTCTGTGA
>NW_007173907.1:0-765 GCF_000164805.1 Carlito syrichta | reverse complement strand
AATAGCTAGCGACCTACCAAACCAACTGTCTAGCCAGCTGACTTAACTATCTGACATAACTAGCTAGCTAACTGGCTAGCCAGCTGACTTAACTAGCTAGCTACCTACCTAGCCAGCTGGCTAGCCAGCTGACTTAATTAGATGACTTAACTAGCTAGCCAACTGGCAAGCCAGCTGACTTAACTAGCTAAATACCTACGTAGCTATCAGGCTAGCCAACTGACTTAACTATCTGACTTAACAAGTTAGCCAGCTGAATTAACTAGCTAGCTACCTAAATATCTAGCTGGCTAGCCAGCTGTCTTAGCTAGCTGACTTAACTAGCTAGCCAGCTGTTTAGCCAGCTGATTTATCTGGCTACCTACCTACCTAGCGAGCTGACTTAACTAGCTGACTTAACTAGCTAGCTAGCTGACTTAACTTGCTGACTTAACTAGCTTGCTACCTAGCTAGACAACTGACTTAACTGGCTGACTTAACTAGCTAGCTACCTAGCTAGCCAGCTGACTTACATAGCTAACTAACTAGCTGCCTAGTTAATCAGATGACTTAAGAAGTTAATTACCTAGCCAGCTAGCTGACTTAACCAGCTAATGAGTTAGCTTACTCGTTAGCTAACATGTTAGCTAGCTGACTTAATTAGCTGACTTAACTCATTAGCTAACGAGCTAGCTAGCTGACTCAACCAGCTGACTTAACTCTTTAGCTAACTAGCTAGCTTGCTGACCCAATCAGATGACTTAACTCATTAGCTAACTAGCTAGC
>NW_007173906.1:0-777 GCF_000164805.1 Carlito syrichta | reverse complement strand
GCGGGATTACAGGCTGAGCCACCAAGCCCGGCTTGTGTTTTTGAAAAAACAAAGTTGGTAAGTTTATCTTTACATAAATTATGTATTTTTCCAGAATATAACTTTTATTTTCTCATCATTGTATTAAGGTTTAGGAGCAAGATAAAAATACATTTCTCGTTCTCAGTCTGTCGTTTCAAACGTTATTATGAGAGTGCTTTGAGTTACTCAAAGCTTTAGCAGGAAAACCACCTGGAAAAGATTCATCCTAGTGTCCTTTCCCACTATCATAAGGCTCTTGCTCATTCTTTTCATCAAAGATGGCAATTTTGGGAGTGTTTTGATGAAAAATCATTAGACCTTCACCTTATATTTCTAATTTGTCTCCTTCTAACTTCTTTTTGTTTCCTGATCTTAAAAAATTCTTTAAAGAGCACTCATTTTTCTTCAGTTAATAATATCAGAAAGTCTGCATTGACATGGTTAAGTTCCCAGGAACCTCAGTTCGTTAGGGATGGATTAATAACTAAGGGTGATTAATCCATCACTTACAAACATGTTTTGAATTTGATGGAGCTTATGTTCAGAAATAAAATTCATATCTTCCATTTTACTATTTTAATTCCATGTTTTCACAAAATTTTTGAAGTCCTCTGTAAGGCAATAGCAAACTTAAGTCAAGCAATGCGCATGTTTATTGTGGCATTAGATTTGGTAACTTGCACACCTGAGATAACTCTCCCTGGCTAGAGTCCAATATTTGACGCAGGGCTTTTAATAACTCTTAGCCTTCTGTCA
>NW_007173905.1:0-4074 GCF_000164805.1 Carlito syrichta | reverse complement strand
GGAAAGATTCATCCTAGTGTCCTTTCCCACTATGATAAGGCTCTTGCTCATTCTTTTCATCAAAGATGGCAATTTTGGGAGTGTTTTGATGAAAAATCATTAGACCTTCACCTTATATTTCTAATTTGTCTCCTTCTAACTTCTTTTTGTTTCCTGATCTTAAAAAATTCTTTAAAGAGCACTCATTTTTCTTCAGTTAATAATATCAGAAAGTCTGCATTGACATGGTTAAGTTCCCAGGAACCTCAGCTCGTTAGGGATGGATTAATAACTAAGGGTGATTAATCCATCACTTACAAACATGTTTTGAATTTGATGGAGCTTATGTTCAGAAATAAAATTCATATCTTCCATTTTACTATTTTAATTCCATGTTTTCACAAAATTTTTGAAGTCCTCTGTAAGGCAATAGCAAACTTAAGTCAAGCAATGCGCATGTTTATTGTGGCATTAGATTTGGTAACTTGCACACCTGAGATAACTCTCCCTGGCTAGAGTCCAATATTTGACGCAGGGCTTTTAATAACTCTTAGCCTTCTGTCAAACTGAAGGATATGACAAGTAATAGTCCAAGAAAACATGTTTTAAAATGTGTGGAATTTAATTATTTATTGTTTTCTCACAGACTCAATTTAGTTCAGGTTTAGGGTAAAAATCTAATAAGTTAATAGGTACAATATCATTATTGGATTTAGATAAGGAATTTCTGGGGTGATTAGTGGCCCTTTGTATTGGCAAGAGAGTTGACTCTGTGCAAAGATGTGCTTCTTGGGTTGCAAGGAGTTGCAGTGATGCTATTTGGCTTCCACTGGAGTACAAGGGTCGCAGTTTAATACTAGTCAAACTGCATTAGGGCTCTTCCCTCTTTTACTAAACAAAATCCAAAGTCTTTAGCTTTTATTGAGTTAATTGGTTATAAATGCTAGATAACATGGAGTTAACCATGTATGCAGGAAAGATGCTGTCAAATTCACCACACATCCCTTTTCACCTTCAGGACCATGATAGTTTAAGGGAACAATGGTTTAAATATCCATACACTTTCTGCACATTGAATTCTTTTCATTCCTTTTACATCTAATTTAGCTGTTTTCAAACTACACTGTGCATAAGAATTACCCTACAGAATTTTACACATAAAATAAATACACTACATTTCCATTGTTAAGATGACAAATATTCTGACTTTATAATTCAACTGTATAACAGAATGCCCCATGGTAGTTTGATTCTGGGAATGGTCCTTCTCAGGAAAAGTATGCTAAAGTCTACAAACGAGGGTAGCCTGCTTTACACAGGTCTTTCTCCCAAAATTGCCAGCTTTCAGAGGGAAAGAGAGAGAGTGCAGGGCTGCATGTCTTAATCCAGTCAAATATGCAGATGTTCCCATCACTCATCTGCCAGCAAACTCAATCACATCACTCCATCTCCCTTCCAAAACCCCTATTTCTTGTTCAGTGTGTGCACAAAAGGAATTACAAACACTCGCTTAGCAAATTGATTACGGATCAAGTAGACTCAAAGAGGACCAAATGGAGATAGTACAAGTGCAACCATATACATTTATAAAGGTTTTAGGTACAGCATCATTAAATATGCAGACTTTGGTCTCTTGATGCACCCTTCACTTTAATTTGGAGACTGCTGGTCTGGAGATTGGGTGATAAGAGCACATGTACAAAGTCAGAGAGAGGATTTGCAGTCCTCTTAGAACCACTGAGGACCTGGGCTACAGCAAGAACAGAGAGGATGGAGAGAAAGGTTGTAAAGGTAGGGCAGACCAATTTTGGGAACTGGTTTGGTAGAAGGTAAAGAGGCAGTGAGGTAGAATGGGAGAACCCCAGGTTTTGGGCTTAGGTGATTCTGGTGATAATTCCTTCATGATCCTAGATTGAGAGTATATTGCCTAATGATGAACTGAACCATCCTAATTGTAAAGCAAACCTCTCACCTATTAACTCTTTGGTTCTCAAATTCCTGAGACAATTAACATATTTTGGCCAGAAGAGCTTCCTAGAGGGATTATTAATATACAGAAAAAAATTAAAGGTATTTTCTGATCTGGAGGGAAGAAAACACATTTCGTGTATGATGTGGTAGTTTGAGGCTCTCCTAAGTTCAGCCTTTGGAAGGAGAGAAGAGGTGAATATTCTGGTACACAGGGAAATGTCTTCATATGGGGAATTTGGAACTTGGACATGGTAATTAAATCGATGGAGTTGAACAGGCTTACTTTACCAAAACAATGAGTGCCAATATGGCAAAGAAAAAAGATTCATAAATTAGGAAACAGCGAGTGAATGGTCTTTTAATAAAACCGTGGACTTCTTCAAATTTAATGGTATTGTTTCCACAAAAGGCAGGCATCAAAATTACCCTAGAGCAAAGAACATGTAGAATCAACCCCTGAAGCACTTGTAGCATGCCCTTAAATGATAATCACCCACTTCTACCACATTAGGTAGAGATACCACAAATATTCAGAAATATATGTCTCTTTATAATTAGCAAAGAGTGCATTTTATTTGAAATGAGAATTGCAATCAATTCTTGACTATACACCCACAGATTACCCACATTGTGGCTTACTGTGTTATAATAAATACTTCCATTCTTTTACATTAACTGACTTGTTGACACACAATACTCTATTTAGACCTAATCTGCTGCCTGACTGAACTAACCAGTTTTCTTAGATGCCCCCCAAAAGCTCTCTGTATACAAAGTATAGTATTGTCTTATAAATCTTTTTTGAGTTGGAGTCTCACTCCATGGCCCAGGCTGGAGTATAGTAGCATGCTCATAGCCACCCAGCATTGATGTGCCAGGCTCCGGCAATCCTTCTGCCTCCGTCTTCCAAGTAGCCAAAACTACAGGTGTGCACTAGCACACCAGGCTCATTTTTTTATTTATTGTAGAGATGAGATCTTGCCAAGTTGTCCAGGCTGTTCTCACACCGGTGGGCTCAGACAATCCCCTCACCTTGGCCTCCCAAAGTGCTGGGATTACAGGCTTGAGGCACTGCAGTTGGCCTAAAAAAGTTTGAACTGAAAAAATTAGAAGGCTCACATAAGTCAGCAAAGTATTATTAGCAAATTTTATTATGAAAGTTACAGAAGACATAGGACCTTAGTGATAAATTGACAAGACATTAAAGGACCCTGTGCAGTGGGTGCAGGTGGTTATCAAAGACAAGGAAAATGACCATTCCTTAAACTGTGAGGATACCAGTTCTTTCTGTTCACAAATGAGGTAAGGATTTTATATTCCAACACACACGTTAATTACAACTGTCTTTTTAATTTTATTAATTCTATAATTAGGAGTTATCAACTGCTGAAGATTGTTAGTGAAGCAAGACTGGCATGCACTAAGATCTTTGCATTGACAAATCCATCTATCTTTTCACCTTCTCATCTTATGTTTAACACGGAGAGAGTTTCAATTCATTTTACATGACTTGATATGTCTGATGACAGAAACTGGTTTAGACTTGTAAATTCCAGCTCTGGGGTCCAATTAAGAAAGGGCCTGTGCTTGGTAGAGTTTGAAACAGATCTACATATACATTATTTCTGTTCAAGTTTGCCCTGGATGTCTTCTTGTGCAGTCAGATAAATGATTTCATGGCTAGACAACTGACCTTTGAAATTTTTTTCTGTCACTTTAAGCAATGGAAGAAATCTTCCGTTTACTTTCTTATCACCTCTTATTCAAAAAGTATGCTTTTTCTATGAGAACATGGTTGCTTTCTTAAAACCTCATCTCATTCCATAGTATGTAGCACAACACTTATGATGTTCTGAATTAGAAAAAGTAACACTAAAAGACCTGTAAATGACCAGGGGGAAATAGTAAGGCAGGCAGGCACACACACACCAAAAAACTGTCAAAAATGATAGATCTGTAATTTGGAATGTCAGGGAAGAAACAGACTGGGAGAAGCAAAATCGTTATGGTTTAGCCTCCTAGTAAAATCAATATGTCTTTTAGATGAAAAAATCTATATAACCAGCCAGTTTCTTTGACAGGAAAAGGTAGAAAGTGAAAGTAGTTAGAAAGGCATCCAAACAG
>NW_007173904.1:0-786 GCF_000164805.1 Carlito syrichta | reverse complement strand
TTTTTTGTTTTGTAGAGACAGCATTTTGCTATGAGGTCAGGTTAGTCTCAAACTCCTGGCATCAAGTCATTTTCCACCTTGGCCTCACAAAGTGCCACAAATGTCAGGTAGGAACAACTAATTCTGGCTAAATTTTATTTTATTTTATTTTATTTACCCACTGTATTATTTTATTATTTTGTACAGACAGAGTTTTGCTATGAGGCACAGGCCAGTCTCAAACTCTTGGCCTCAAGTGATCCTCCCACCTCAGCCTCCTGAATTACTGGGACGACAGCCAGAAACTACTAATTCCGCCTAATTATTTTATTTTATTTATTTCATTTCATTTCATTTTACTTTACCATTTTATTTTTTTATTTTGTAGAGACAGAGTTTTGCTATGAGGCCCAGGCCAGTCTCAAAATCTTGACCTCAAGTAATCTTCCCACTTTAGCCTCCCAAATTACTGGGATGTTAGACAGGAACCACTAATTCTGACTAATTATTTCATTTCATTTCATTTATTTATTTTATTTTACTATTTTATTTTTTTGTTTTGTAGAGACAGCGTTTTGCTTTGAGGCCCAGGCTAGTCTCAAACTCCTGGCCTTAAGTGATCTTCCCACCTCGTCCTCTCAAAATGCTAGTATGCCAGGCAGGATCCACTGAGTCTGGCTACTTATATTATTTTATTTTATTTTACTTTACCATTTTATTTTTTTATTTTGTAGAGACAGGGTTTTGTTATGAGGCCCAGGCTCATCTCAAACTCCTGGACACAAGCAATCTTCCCGCCTCGGCCTC
>NW_007173903.1:0-760 GCF_000164805.1 Carlito syrichta | reverse complement strand
CAGAGGCCTACTCCACATCAACTAAAGCAAATCAGTCACTTTTATTTAAGCTAAGTCTTCTCACTAGATTGGTGGGCTCTAACCCCACGAAAAATTAGTTAACAGCTAAACACCCTATACAACTGGCTTCAATCTACTTCTCCCGCCGCCAAGAAAAAAAAGGCGGGAGAAGTCCCGGCAGAGTTGAAGCTGCTTCTTTGAATTTGCAATTCAATATGATATTCACCTCAGAACTTGGTAAAAAGGGGGCTCCACCCCTATCTTTAGATTTACAGCCTAATGCTTTATCAGCCATTTTACCCTACCTATGTTCATTAACCGTTGATTATTCTCAACCAATCATAAAGACATCGGAACTCTATATTTATTATTTGGTGCTTGAGCCGGAATAGTAGGTACTGCCCTTAGCCTTCTTATCCGAGCAGAGCTCGGACAGCCGGGGACTCTATTGGGAGATGATCAGATCTATAATGTCGTCGTTACTGCTCATGCTTTCGTAATAATTTTCTTTATAGTTATACCCATTATAATCGGGGGTTTCGGCAATTGACTAGTACCTCTTATAATTGGGGCCCCCGACATAGCATTCCCACGAATAAATAATATAAGCTTCTGGCTGCTGCCACCTTCTTTCCTTCTGTTACTAGCCTCCTCAATAGTAGAAGCGGGCGCAGGAACAGGTTGAACCGTATATCCTCCTCTAGCGGGAAACTTGGCCCACGCAGGAGCTTCTGTAGATCTTACTATTTTCTCTCTTCGA
>NW_007173902.1:0-1137 GCF_000164805.1 Carlito syrichta | reverse complement strand
CAACTGACTTACCTAGCTGACTTAAACTAGCAAGCCAGCTAGCTAGCTCACTTAAGTAGCTAGCTACCCACCTAGCAAGCAGGTAAGCCAGCTGACTTAACTAGCAGACTTGAACAGCAAGCAAGTTTGCTAGCAAACTGACTTATATAGCTAGCTAATTACCTAGCCAGCTGGCTAGACAGCTGAATAAACTAGCTTGCAGGTTGGCTAGCCAGATGACTACACTGACATCACTAGCTAGCCGCATAGCTATCTAGCTGACTTAACTAGCTTGCTACCTACCTTGTCAGTTGGCTAGCCAGTTCTCTCAAGTAACTGAATTAACCAGCTAGCCAGCTTGCTAGCCAACTGACTTAGCTAGCTTGCTACCTAGCTAACAAGCTGTATAGCCTGCTGGCTTAACTAGCTGAGTTAACTAGCTAGCCACCTAGGTGTCCAGCTGACTTAAATAGTTAGCTAACTAATTAGCTACCTAACTAGCTAGCTGACTTAAATTTTTAGCTAACCGTCTAGCTACTTAGCTAACAAGCTGATTTAAATAGTTAGCTGCCTAGCTAGCTAGCTGACTTAACCAACTAGCTAACTAGTAACCGTACTCTTTATCTAACGTGATAGCTAGCTGACTTAATCATCTGACTTAACTCGCTAGCTAAAGAGTTAGCTAGGTGACTCAACCTGCTGACTTAACTCGTTAGCTAACTAGCTAACTAACCTATTTAACTAACTGACACAACCTGTTTGCTACCTAGCTAACTAGCTGTCTCCACCAGCTGATTTAACCTGGCAGTTAACTAGATAACTACCTGACTTAACCTTTTGACTTAACCCATTAGCTATAAAACTAGCTGTCTGTCTTAAACAGCTGACTAAATTAGAATGCTGACTTAATACCTGACTTAGCTAGCTGGCTTAACTATTTAGCTAGCTGACTTAACTAGATAGCTAGCTGACTTAACTTAGCTGGCTGACTTAACTAGATAGCTAGCTGACTTAACTACCTGAATAAAACATTTATCTAACTATTTAACTAGCTGACAACCAGCTGATTTAATAATTAACTAAATAGTTTGGTAATAGACTTAAGTAGTTGACTTAAATAGTTAGCTAACTAGTGAGCTAGCTAACTTAGCTAGATGA
>NW_007173901.1:0-744 GCF_000164805.1 Carlito syrichta | reverse complement strand
AATGAATGAGGAGGGTAGAAGCAGGCCTTCTGGGGCAGGTGGGCCAAGGCATGGGGTGGACGTGCGTGATGGCCACCTTTGAAACCTCCTGTGAACGACATGCCAGAAAGTGCCTTTTCCTCTCCCATCCCTAAGGGAGACTCCTCGTGCTCAGTGGCAGTGGTGGTGGTGGTGATTATTATTATTTGGATTCGGAATCCCACTCTGTCACCCATGCTGAAGCACAGGGGCATGCTCACGGCCACCGTGGACTCCACATGCCAAGCACAAGCCATCCTCCTGCCTCAGCCCCCAGACTGGTTGGAACAACAGGCCTGCACTACCACACCCAGCTATTCTTTAGATTTATGCTTGATGGCTGAGATGAGGCCTCACCCCGTGTCCTGAGCTGGGGCTGAATGTGCAGGCTTAGGCCGTCCACTTGACTGGGCCTCTGAAGTGACAGTATGCCAGGCTGAGCCCCTGAGCACAGCCTGTGGTTGTGGTTGTCGTGGTGACTAGTATTATTATTCTGAGTCGTAGTTCCACTCTGTCGTCAAGGCCGGAGTGCAAGGAACCACTCTCAGCCACCAGAGCCTCTACCGACTGGGCTCTGGTGATACTCCTACCGCATCCTCCTGAGTGGCTAGAACAAAAGGACTGCACCACCAAGCTTGGCTAATTTTTTTTGGCTTCTTGTAAAGATGAGATCTCGCCAAGGTGCCTGGGGTGATCTCGAACCCAATGGCTCAGGCCATCTTCTTG
>NW_007173900.1:0-554 GCF_000164805.1 Carlito syrichta | reverse complement strand
CAATATGGTTAGCCACCTGACATAAATAGCTTGCTACCTAGCTAGCCATCTTCTTAGCCACCTGAATAAACTAGTGGATTAATTAGCTAGCCTACTTGCTAACCAGCTGAATTAACTAGCTTGCAGTCTAGCAAGCCAGCTAGCTAGCCAGCTGACATAACAAGCTGAATTGACTAGATAGTCAACAGGCTAGCCAGCTGCCTTAACTACCCGCCTTAATTACCTAGCCAGCTGGCTAGTCAGCTGACCTAACTAGCTGGCTTAACTAGCTAGCCAGCTTTCTAGCCAGCTGACTTAACTAGCTTGATACTTAACAACCCAGATGGCTAGACTGCTGACTTTTCTAGCTTACTTTACTTGATAGCCAGCTGGTTAGCCAGCTAACTTAACTGGCTAGTTACCTAGGTTGTCATCTGGCTAGACAGCTGACTCTACTAGGTGACTTAACAAGCTAGCCAGGTGACTAGCCACTTGACTTAACTAGCTAGATACCTAGCTAGCCAGTTGGCTATCTAGCTTACTTAACTAGCTGACTTAGCCAACTAGGCAGCGGG
>NW_007173899.1:0-627 GCF_000164805.1 Carlito syrichta | reverse complement strand
AAATTCCGGCTACTGGGAAGGCTGAGGTGGAAGGATCGCCAGAGTCCAGCAGGTCGAGGGTGCGGTGGCCGGGAGTGGCCACTGCACTCCAGTCTGGGTGACAGAGTGAGACTCCAACTCAAAAAAAAAAAAAAAAAAAAATCATGTGTATACAGTGGTACTCTCCACTCCGTTTTTCTGTAAACCTAAAACCACTCTAAAAAAATACATTCGTTATTAAAAAGATAACTATCAAACTTTAAAGAGTGATGCTTTCTTAATAGTCTTTTGTTGTTGTTCTTTCAGTGACTTTGTTTTGGGATTGGAACTGCTTTGAAATACTTTTGTAATATTCTTATGTTGGTGTTTACCATCCTACAATAAATAATTCCCAAGATATTCGGGAAGAAAGTCTGATAAATATTTCTCATTCTAAAATGATAGCCCAGAGGTGACTACATTTACCTTTCAAATAAGAAAAAGGAAAATATTTTGAAGTAATTTTTTTTTTCAGTCTTCAGTGCCCTCTGGATTACCTCTTCCTCAAAGCCTTTTCTGTCCTTAGAAGATCAACTCCTCTGTCTACTCTTTAGATTCTAGATTTCTCTCCTTTGTCATCATACTATGCTACAATCATTGGGTTTGTAT
>NW_007173898.1:0-744 GCF_000164805.1 Carlito syrichta | reverse complement strand
CGACATGCAGAGTGTTTCCTAGATCTCCCTTCATAAGAATCTATAACTATTTTCTTTCATGTAAATTCAAATTCCCTGCCAACTTTTAATTCCAGGATCATCCCACCCATCTTATCTTTCCCCACTGCTCTCAGCACACCCCTTCCATTCAGACAAATCACAGGCATTAATGCAAGGCCACCTGGTGGTGATCTCTAATACTCAATGGCAGATGACTGAACCCATTCTGTGGAATATGATGGACTCTAGAAGAGCTTTGCTACTCACAGTGTGATCTCTGAACCAGTAGTATCTACATCAACTGGGAGTTTGTAAAAATTTGCAAAATCCCAGGCCCTTGTCCAGACCTCCTGAATTAGAACTTATATTTCAATAAGAACCTTTGGTTGACTATTGCGCATATTAAAATTTGAGAAGTTTTTCCAAAGAGATAGTATAATTTAATGCTAAATGACACATGAGAGAGCTACAATAGCTTTATTTGCAAGCATAGTCTCATTTTACAGTCTTTTTTGTTCTGAAATAAAAAGAAAAAAAATGTATAATTTTTTTTTCTTTTGTTGCTTGACAATTACAGCATTTTGGTAATTAATTTGCACAATACTGACATTATTGCTATTTTTAAAAGCGTGCTTAGATTCATAAAATTTTATTTTTTTGTTGGAGTATCGCCCTGTTGCCCAGGTTGGAGTGCATTGGCATACTCAGGCCACCGTAGTCTCAACCTGCTGGGCTCTGGGGATC
>NW_007173897.1:0-614 GCF_000164805.1 Carlito syrichta | reverse complement strand
ATAAGCAAGTGAAAAGAAAGATGTTTGACAATATTAACCATTAGAGAGATTCAGATTATTAATGAAAAATAAGGATACAATAGCTTTTGTAAAGAATTAAACAAGAGAAGTGGGAAACAGAAAAACTCAAATCCAAACAAATAGAACATAAGATAAAATTTCTAATAAAATATACAGCACAGTGAGTCTAGAAATATGTTTAAAAGAATAAAATTAATATCCAAGATAGGTTCATTTCTGAGATGCAATGGTTATTCAATTAGAGCACAAAGATAAGAATGACAACAGACTCCTCAAGAGAAAATATGCAAGCTAAACCAAAAGACACAGAAGTGACAACTTTAAAGCACTGAAAAACATTAATGTATTTATGACACTGAGAAATTATTGGAGAATGATATTAGTTCAAATTCAGTACTGATTACTGAGTCTTGATTAAAGCACTAAACAAACTAAGAATGGATACCAAATTACTTAATGTGTTCATGGAGTCTATAAAAGAAACATAGAAATTAAAATAAACAGTTAAATGAGAGAGAAACTCCTTAAAGTTAAGAGTGTGAGAAGACTTCTATGATCACTTCAACGTTGAATTGAATCTTCCAGACAGTGCA
>NW_007173896.1:0-762 GCF_000164805.1 Carlito syrichta | reverse complement strand
CTTAACTAGCCACCTAGCTAGCCATCCATCTAGTCAGCTCACTTAACTCGCTGACGTAACAAGGTGGCCATTGGGCTAGCCAGCTGACTTAAATAGCTAGCTACCTTCCTAGTTATGAGGCTAGTCAGCTTAGTTAACCAACTGACTTAACCAGGTAGCCAGCTGGCAAGTCAGCTAACTAAACGAGTGAGTGACCTAACTAGCGAGTTGGCTAACCACTTGAATTAATTAGCTGACTTAACCAGCTATCCAGCTAGTTTGCCAGCACACTCAGCTACTTGACTTAACTAATTAGCCAGCTGTCATCAGCAGACAAAACTAGCTGACAACATTAGCAGCCTGGTGGCTAGCCAGCTGACTTAACTAGCTAGCTACCTAACTAACCAGCTGAGAAGCCAGCTAACTCAACTAGCTGACTTAAATAGCTAGCCAGTTGGCTAGCCATCTGACTTAACTAGTTTGCTACCTAGCTAACCAGCTGGCAAGCCAGCTGACTTAACTAGCTGACTTAAATAGCCAGCAAGCTCGCTGGACAGCTGACATAACTAGCTACCTAGCTAGCCAGCAGTCTAGCCATCTGACTTAACTAGGTTACTTAACGAGATAGATGGCTGGCTTTTTACCTGGTAGCTGACTTACTGATCTAGTTGACTAGCTAGCTGATGACCTAGATGACTTAACTAGCTAGTTGACTAGCAAGCTAACTAGCTGAATTGTTAGCCACCTACCTCACTAGCTAGTCACCTGACAGACCAGCATGCT
>NW_007173895.1:0-997 GCF_000164805.1 Carlito syrichta | reverse complement strand
CTACCTAGCTAGCCAGCAGTCTAGGCATCTGACTTAACTAAGTTACTTAACGAGATAGATGGCTGGCTTTTTACCTGGTAGCTGACTTACTGATCTAGCTGACTAGCTAGCTGACGACCTAGATGACTTAACTAGCTAGCTGACTAGCAAGCTAACTAGCTGAATTGTTAGCCACCTACCTCACTAGCTAGTCACCTGACAGACCAGCATGCTAACGAGTGTCTTAACTTGCCTGCCACCTAGCTAGCCAGCTGGCTAACCAGCTGACTTAACTAGCTGACTTAACTAGATAGCCATCCGGAAAGCCAGCTGGCTTAACTAGCTATCCACCTAGCCTGCCAGCTGGCTAGCCTGCTATATTAACTCACTGACTTAACTAGCTATCTACCTAGCTAACCAGTTGGCTAGCCACTTGAACTAACTATCTGACTTAACCTGTTAGCCAGCTGGCTAGCCAGCTCACTTAACTAGCTGATTTAAATAGTTAGCCAGTTGCCTTAACTAGCTGACATCACTAGCTAGGCAGGTGGCTTGTCAGCTGACTTAACTACCTAGCTTCCTATCTGACCAGCTGGCTAGTGAGCTGAGTTAACTAGGTGACTTAACTAGCTAGCCAGCTGGGAAGCCAGCTGACTTAACTAGCTAGCTGCCCAAGCTAGGCTGGTGGCTAACCAGCTGGCTTAACTAGTTGACTTAACTTGCTAGCAAGCAGACATAACTAGCTGACTTAACTAACTAGCTACCTAGCAAACCAGTTCACTTTACTAGCTCAAATAACTAGCTAGCTTCCTAGCTAGCTATCTAGCAAGCTAGCCGAATTAAATAGCTGACTTAACTGACTGGATATCTAGCAAGCCAGTTGACTTTACTAAATGAAATACCTAGTCAGGCAGCTGTCTAGCCATCTGAATTAACTAGCTTTTTAACCAGCTATCGAGTTGGCTAGCCAACTGACTTAATTAGGTGACTTAACTAGCTAGCTAGCTGATTAACTAGT
>NW_007173894.1:0-1084 GCF_000164805.1 Carlito syrichta | reverse complement strand
ACTAGCTGACTTAATTAGCTATCCCCTTTGCTAGCCAGTTGACTCAACTAACTTGCTACCTAGCTAGCCAGCTGGCTAGCCAGCTGACTTAACTACTTGACTTACCAGCTAGACAGCTGGCTAGTCAGCTGACTCAACTAGATGACTTAACTGGTTTTCCTGATGGCTAACAAGCTGACTGAACTAGCTCTCACCTAGCAAGCTAACGGGCTAGGCAGCTGAATTAACTAGATGACTTGTTTAGCTAGTCAGCTGGCTAGACAACTGAGTTAATTATCTCGCTACCTAGCTAGTCTGCTGTCAAGCCACCTGACATAATTAGCTAACTTACATAGCTGGCCAGATTGTTAGTCAGCTGAATTAACTAGCTTGCTATATAGTTAGCCAGCTGGCTAGCCAGCTGACATAACTAGGAGAGTTAACTATCTTGCCAGCAGGCTAGACAGCTGACTTAGCTATCTAACTAACGAGTTAGCCAGCTGTCAAGCCAGCTGACTTAACTAGGTAGCCTAACTAGCTAGCCAGCTGAATTAAATAGTTAGCTAACTATCTAGCTACCTAGCTAGCCAGCTGACTTAAAAAATTAGCTAACTACCTAGCTACCTAGCTAACAAGCAGACTTAAATAGTTAGCTGCCTAGCTAGCTAGTTGACTTAACCAGATGGCTACGTAGTTAGCTTACTTGTTATCTAACATTCTAGCTAGCTGACTTAATCATCTGACAACTCGTTAGCTAATGAGCTAGCTAGCCTACTCAATCAGCTGACTCAACCCATTTGGTAACTAGCTATCCTGTTGACTCAACCAGCTGACTTAACACGTTAGTTAACTAGCTAACTATCTGACTCTACCTGCTGACTTAACCCGTTAGCTAACTACCTAGATAGCTGTCTTAACCAGCTGACTAAATTTGGTAGCTGACTTAACTAGCTAACTTAGTTAGCTGACTTAACTACTTAGCTAGCTGATTTAACTAGCTGACTTAACTAGTTAGCTAGCTGATTTAACTACCAGAATCAAATAGTTAGTTAACTATTTAACTAGTTGAATAACTAGCTGATTTAACTAGTTATCAAACTATTTA
>NW_007173893.1:0-725 GCF_000164805.1 Carlito syrichta | reverse complement strand
CCAGTGAGACCCATTACTGGGAAACATATCAGAGAGGATAGTTAGTCACTGGGCAGCCACTACAGATGATATATTCACTAGGGCAAGTTACTATGGCAAACATCACAGAGTTGGATGAGTCACTGAGGGACTGATCAAAGAGGACAGATAGTCATTGAGGCAGCCATCACCGAAAAAGGCCCATCACAGTGGCAATGATAACAGTGCAGGCACAATCACTGAGGCACCCATAACAGAGGAGACACGGTCACTGGGACAGTCATCACATATGAGGGCCACTCACTGAAGCAACCATTACAGAGGGGGCTTTGTCATTGGGCACCCATCACAGAGGGAGCCAGTCAAAAGTACATTCATCACAGAAGGTTTGGTCACTGAGACACACATCCCAGATGAGACCCAGTCACTCGGCAACAATAACAGATGGTAGATAATTTACTGGGTCACCCAACACAAAGGTCAGTGAGTCATGTTAGCACCCCTAACTGATGAGGACTTGTAACTGGAACACCCAACAATGATGAGGTAAATTACAGTGATACCCATGACAGTGGAGGGCCAGTCCCTGTAGAACTCATGGATGGAGGAGTTTAAGATGGTGACCAACAGGTCACGCTGTAAAAATCTCCCTGGAGGCTAGTGATAATAGAGAGTCTCCACGAGAATAGGGGGCGCTGGTGGGAGCATGAAGGTCCATCTGAGGGGATACTTGGCCCGGGTCCCCC
>NW_007173892.1:0-780 GCF_000164805.1 Carlito syrichta | reverse complement strand
CATGGAAAGCACAATGCTGACTTTGCACTTCAATGTGGATTCTACAAAGAAAAAATGTTGCTATCCAAATGAGGTAAAAAGAGCTATCTGCCTTGAGAGAGGTCATCCACAAACATGGAAAATGTGGTTCCGAGCACATTTTCAATGGCTAACCATTTCTTAGTTTCAATATATTAAAGTTTGGGGAAATGTGGCTCCAACAGTTGGCTGATCAACAGTATATATGAATAAAACCAAATTTTGTATTTCCTAGGGAAAAAGAGGGGACTTAAAGTAATGAACAAGTTGGTACAAGGTTGCACACATAGAGGTAGATTTCAGAAATTGATTTCTGGCCCTTCTGCTCTCTAGAGTTTGTCAGTTTTTCACTTTTGTCTTTAAATAATTAATTCCTAATAATAGTATCAAAAATTCTCACTAGCTTAGATTCCTATATTTCCCCCTAGTTTTTTCTTTTCACTTAATTCTTCCTAAATCAGTCTCCTTTATTGTTTTTTTCTATAATTTAACAGGATCTGTAAGATGTTCTTTAGAATGTATATTACTTCAAAGAGACAGGATTGTATTAAAATGCAACATAAACCATTAGCCATTTTAGTGAATGATTATCCTCTCTGTATGGTCAACTTTGTCAACATGCAACTAAAAATAGTGCTAAAGGAACACATCATTTACATAGAGTTTTTATAAATACTGACTAGAAATTAGTAATTATTTCATTCACACCAGAAACCTGAAATATGTATTCCCCATTTGTGATTTATAACAAGTCCAAATACT
>NW_007173891.1:0-743 GCF_000164805.1 Carlito syrichta | reverse complement strand
TCAGTATGTGACCTCTGTGTGTGAAATGACATTTAGAGATCATAGAGATGGAAAACTGATCATCCCTCGGTCCACGTGTGACTTCCAAGCCTTGGAAGCTCCATTTTCCCAAGCGCTGTTTGCAATTGGTTTGTTAGCTGACAGCATCTGAGTGGCCACTTGAGGGATTTTGGTGAAACATGGGAAAAGTACTACTTCTAAAAGGAGTGAGCGCTCCCATCTGATTCCAGTTATGACCAGTATCAGATGTGACCGTCTGCATGGATATCCAGTTCCAGTTCCATGTGGTTCTTGTGGTCTGACAATTAAGTTCGCGGCCAGGCCACCGTGCACTTACCTTGACAGCCCTTGTACAAACAACCTGGCAAGGTTTCATAACCTTGGTGTATCAGTGTCTCACAGCCATGTTTGTGTCGGCCTGTGGCTGTGTCTTGCTGAGTGAGGGGTGTTCATTATTATCAAACACTTTGGTGTGCCATCGTGAAATTGTCAGAGCTCAAATGAGAGTGACAAACAAACATTTAGTTTCTTGCTAAACTTGGCAGGAGTGGAAGTGAAATCAGCGCCATATTAGTTCAATTTCATGGGGATAATGCCATGAAAAATGGCAGTGTACACATGGATTAAAATCTTTTCTCAAGGGACAGCAAGCATCACTGATGAAGAGAGGGCAGGATGGCCAGCAACAAGCTGAACTTGTGAAAATATCACAAGTGGGTTGAACTGTGCATCAAAATCGCCGG
>NW_007173890.1:0-821 GCF_000164805.1 Carlito syrichta | reverse complement strand
GGGGATTTTTCATTGTTTGTATTCCAAAAGTCAATTTTCTCAGTGTCTGCTCTCTCAGGCGTCTGGGAGAGACCCATACTCTTCTTTTGGTTTTTCTTCATTTCTGTAGATTTTTCTCCCTTTACCCCTTTCCCTCCCCCTCTTCAATTCTGTTTTTGAGGGAAGGTGGGGTTGCTTTTATTTCTCTTCTGCAATGACCTGTTCTTCCTTATGAGGGTCTTCTGGTTTTGTTCACTTTTCCCTCTGCTTTACAGTCTGTCTATTCAGCAGTTTGCAGTCTTGGTCCCTAGATTTAGAAAAGGGGGCATATAGAAGAGGAAAATAATGGAGGAAGGGGGGGTCAATAGGGAGTTAGAAAGAGAGAAGCGCGAGAGGGAAAACAGATATACATACCATCTATCAGGTGAGAATGAGACACAGGGCTGGGAAGAGGTGAAGAAAGACACGTAAGAAAGAGTACTGATAGCTATATAGTACTAAAGAGTACTGAAGCAACACAGAGACAGGGCAATAAAATCGAGAAACAGTGTAAGTCAGAAGGTAAACAACAAACGTGATCTAAACCAACAGTTACAATGATAAAATCATAGGTCAAAATGAGCGAAAGAGAGAAGTGCGAGAGGGATAACAGATATACATACCAGCTATCAGGTGAAAAACAGTCACAGGATCGGGAAGAAGTGAAGAAAGACACGTAAGAAAGATTGCCTAAGGAGTACTGATAGCTACACAGACACAGGTCAATAAAATCGAGAGACAGTGTAGGTCAGAAGGTCAACAATAGACGTGATCTAAACTAACAGTTACAATGATAAAATCGA
>NW_007173889.1:0-836 GCF_000164805.1 Carlito syrichta | reverse complement strand
AAAAGATTTCAGAGTTGGTAAATCGGAGGGGAGGGGGAGGGGCAGGATTTGCAGTAGTCGCATCCGCCGGAAGAGCGGGGAAGTTCGGGGACAGGCCTGACCAACAAGGGTTCCTGTAAAATGAATATGAATATATTTCACCCTGAATTGTACCCTACATCTTTCAAATGACAAATGAAGAAGAAAACGTTTATACCAGATCCCTGAATCCATGGCCAGTCATTAGAAAGAAATTCTTGTTTCTATAGCCTTAATCACTTTTTTCCACACCCAAATAAAAAGACATACCCTTATTTTATTCAAATGTGCTTAGATAAAATATCCTATTGCTGATTTTTAATTAACTTATTTTTGAAATATATCCCACTTGACTCATTCGATATGTTTCATTGAGTATAGCTAGCAACTGTATACTAGTGCTTCAAATGAATTCTCCCGATTTGTGTCTTTTTCCCTGCAGCGGTATGTGTAGATTCCTGGCATGTTTCCTTTCTGACCATGTTTGCGTTTTCTCGTGTGTTAATGTTACGTTGGAGTTGTTGAAATGTATCCGACACCTACTCTGCACAATGAATGGTACCTGCTGTCAATCTCTTTATTGTGGGGGAGGGGCTCCGGGTCTCTCGCCATCGCGAGGTTGCAGTGCCTCGCTTCGCGTCACGTCCGCGTCACCTTCTGGGTTGACGTGATCCTTCCTCCGAATCCGGTCTGCGAGCACCCAGGCGAAACGCGGTTCCGCCTCCAGGTCCCCGGCCTCCCACGGAGTGCTTCGGACTCCCGCGCTGCGGGACCCCAGAGTGTGGCTCGCTGCGACTGGAACGACCGCGGAGCTGGGG
>NW_007173888.1:0-840 GCF_000164805.1 Carlito syrichta | reverse complement strand
ATTTCACCCTGAATTGTACCCTACATCTTTCAAATGACAAATGAGAAGAAAACGTTTATACCAGATCCCTGAATCCATGGCCAGTCATTAGAAAGAAATTCTTGTTTCTATAGCCTTAATCACTTTTTTCCACACCCAAATAAAATGACATACCCTTATTTTATTCAAATGTGCTTAGATAAAATATCCTATTGCTGATTTTTAATTAACTTATTTTTGAAATATATCCCACTTGACTCATTCGATATGTTTCATTGAGTATAGCTAGCAACTGTATACTAGTGCTTCAAATGAATTCTCCCGATTTGTGTCTTTTTCCCTGCAGCGGTATGTGTAGATTCCTGGCATGTTTCCTTTCTGACCATGTTTGCGTTTTCTCGTGTGTTAATGTTACGTTGGAGTTGTTGAAATGTATCCGACACCTACTCTGCACAATGAATGGTACCTGCTGTCAATCTCTTTATTGTGGGGGAGGGGCTCCGGGTCTCTCGCCATCGCGAGGTTGCAGTGCCTCGCTTCGCGTCACGTCCGCGTCACCTTCTGGGTTGACGTGATCCTTCCTCCGAATCCGGTCTGCGAGCACCCAGGCGAAACGCGGTTCCGCCTCCAGGTCCCCGGCCTCCCACGGAGTGCTTCGGACTCCCGCGCTGCGGGACCCCAGAGTGTGGCTCGCTGCGACTGGAACGACCGCGGAGCTGGGCCCCCCGCTGGCGGCGGAGCTGGGCCCCCCGCAGGCGACGGAGCTGGGCCCGCCCTACCACGTCGAGGGAACCTCAGTCAGGCCGCTCTCGGACATGGACCCTTAACCGTGAGTTCACAGACTCTTCTTTCCTTGGATTT
>NW_007173887.1:0-827 GCF_000164805.1 Carlito syrichta | reverse complement strand
GATCAATCTCTTTATTGTGGGGGAGGGGCTCCGGGTCTCTCGCCATCGCGAGGTTGCAGTGCCTCGCTTCGCGTCACGTCCGCGTCACCTTCTGGGTTGACGTGATCCTTCCTCCGAATCCGGTCTGCGAGCACCCAGGCGAAACGCGGTTCCGCCTCCAGGTCCCCGGCCTCCCACGGAGTGCTTCGGACTCCCGCGCTGCGGGACCCCAGAGTGTGGCTCGCTGCGACTGGGACGACCGCGGAGCTGGGCCCCCCGCTGGCCGCGGAGCTGGGCCCCCCGCAGGCGACGGAGCTGGGCCCGCCCTACCACGTCGAGGGAACCTCAGTCAGGCCGCTCTTGGACATGGACCCTTAACCGTGAGTTCACAGACTCTTCTTTCCTTGTATTTTCTTTCCTGTGTTGCGGCTTTTGCCGGAAGTGGAACTGCTGGATTATGCATGAGAGTATCCCGTTTTCTGAGAACTGTGTGTGGAAAGACTGCCCTATTCCCACGGAATGTATGTGGCCATCAATGTGTCCACTGATTCCTCAGTGTTCGTTCTGTTCCATGGATCAGTAGTTAGGGTTTTATACCATTGCCTCTCTGTTTGGTTTATTAGACTTTGGTGAAAGCAGAAAGTGTAAAACCCTAAACTTTGTCCATTTTGAAGACAGTTTGGGCTATTGCAGGTCTCATGCAATTCTACTGAAATACAAGACATTTGGGTTTGGGTAGAGATTTCCTTTTGTTTGTAATGCTTTGTGTAGTAGTAGCACCTTCCAATATCACGGTTTTTATTTCCTGAACCCAGTGTTTCCTTTTCATTTGCTTATGTCCTCTGCGA
>NW_007173886.1:0-838 GCF_000164805.1 Carlito syrichta | reverse complement strand
CTGGGCCCCCCGCTGGCCGCGGAGCTGGGCCCCCCGCAGGCGACGGAGCTGGGCCCGCCCTACCACGTCGAGGGAACCTCAGTCAGGCCGCTCTTGGACATGGACCCTTAACCGTGAGTTCACAGACTCTTCTTTCCTTGTATTTTCTTTCCTGTGTTGCGGCTTTTGCCGGAAGTGGAACTGCTGGATTATGCATGAGAGTATCCCGTTTTCTGAGAAGTGTGTGTGGAAAGACTGCCCTATTCCCACGGAATGTATGTGGCCATCAATGTGTCCACTGATTCCGCAGTGTTCGTTCTGTTCCATGGATCAGTAGTTAGGGTTTTATACCATTGCCTCTCTGTTTGGTTTATTAGACTTTGGTGAAAGCAGAAAGTGTAAAACCCTAAACTTTGTCCATTTTGAAGACAGTTTGGGCTATTGCAGGTCTCATGCCATTCTACTGAAATACAAGACATTTGGGTTTGGGTAGAGATTTCCTTTTGTTTGTAATGCTTTGTGTAGCAGTAGCACCTTCCAATATCACGGTTTTTATTTATTGAACCCAGTATTTCCTTTTCATTTGCTTATGTCCTCTGCAATGTCTATCAGCAATATTGTGTACTGTTTCGTGTACTATTCTATTGTCTGCTTAACTTTTTTTTCACTATTTTGTGGTTTTGGCTGCTACTGGAAAATGAATTGTGTCCTTAGTGGTTTCTTCAGGTTGACTTTGAACGTGTAGAGAGACACCTGGTTTTGGTATGCTGAATTTGTGTTCCGCAACAATGCTGAATTTTTAGTTCTGAAAGGGTCAGTGTCTGTGTGTGTGTGTGTGTGTGTGTGTGTGTGTGTGTGT
>NW_007173885.1:0-1093 GCF_000164805.1 Carlito syrichta | reverse complement strand
TCTGGTAAACTTGTGGAGCTATCTATACATAACGTCGTTTGTATGTGAAGTGAGTTGACTTTACTTTTCGTCTCACGTTAGGATACCTTGAAAAATGGTTTTTAGTTTAATTGCTCTGTTCAGCGTTCTGAAACCTATCTTGAAGGGAAGTCATGGAAGAGTATATCCACGTTTACTTCTTGATCTTTTGTGAAAAGCTGAAAGTTTCACCATGGAGTAATCATGTCAGTTTTATGTTTTATTACATGGCCTTTATTAGGTGAAGGAGGTTTTCTTCTATTCTGAGTAACCTGTTAGGGTTTCTATCATGAATCAGTGTGAAGTTCTCTCAATTCCCTTTCCACATCAACAAAGAAGGGTATATGTGGCTTCTATCATGAATAGTGTGAAGTTTTCTCAATTCCCTTTCCACCTCAGTAAAGAAGGTTGTATGTGGCTATTTTATACTGCTAGTGCGCAATGTTCCTTTGATTGAGTTTTGTATGAAATGCCATTTATGTTTTGTAAGTTGTGCTACACATGTTTCCCAGAAATAAATCCCACTTGGCATGGCGTTTAATTTAATACATTTTAATATACGTGGCTGTGGATTGGTGTCTGAAATGCGGATGAATGCCTTACAATGAATAATTGGAGAAAAAGCATAGAGATTCCAAGCCCACACCAACAGTATGGGAGCTCTGTAGACATCCACTCAGAGAACAGTCATAACCCATGATAGCAGCTGCTTTCAAAAAGTTCTTCAAAGTCTGTGGAGTTTGTCCTAAGTAAGGCATGCAGCCACCAGAAATGTTTTGTCTCCGTGAAAGCATTGAGAATAGGTGGCACACGGCCATGACCTATCCCCGGCGCTAGCTGTACCTAGTGAAAGGTCTGCATGGTTGAGTGTGGTCGAGAAGTTGGTGCTGTGTCTTCCCTCAGCTCCCAGACCAGAGTGTCAGTGTCTTCTTTCCAGCTCTGAGTCCTGGAGGTTCAGTTCCTGGCAAGTGAGTCCGAGAGGCTGGGGCTTCCTTCCTCCACCTGTTGCCCACTCACAGGATTGGAGCTCTGTCCCGGGCCTGGCAGGCTGGGAAAATGGGGTCAAATTGTTTGC
>NW_007173884.1:0-750 GCF_000164805.1 Carlito syrichta | reverse complement strand
TCAATTCCCTTCCCACCTCAGTAAAGAAGGTTGTATGTGGCTATTTTATACTGCTAGTGCGCAATGTTCCTTTGATTGAGTTTTGTATGAAATGCCATTTATGTTTTGTAAGTTGTGCTACACATGTTTCCCAGAAATAAATCCCACTTGGCATGGCGTTTAATTTAATACATTTTAATATACGTGGCTGTGGATTGGTGTCTGAAATGCGGATGAATGCCTTACAATGAATAATTGGAGAAAAAGCATAGAGATTCCAAGCCCACACCAACAGTATGGGAGCTCTGTAGACATCCACTCAGAGAACAGTCATAACCCATGATAGCAGCTGCTTTCAAAAAGTTCTTCAAAGTCTGTGGAGTTTGTCCTAAGTAAGGCATGCAGCCACCAGAAATGTTTTGTCTCCGTGAAAGCATTGAGAATAGGTGGCACACGGCCATGACCTATCCCCGGCGCTAGCTGTACCTAGTGAAAGGTCTGCATGGTTGAGTGTGGTCGAGAAGTTGGTGCTGTGTCTTCCCTCAGCTCCCAGACCAGAGTGTCAGTGTCTTCTTTCCAGCTCTGAGTCCTGGAGGTTCAGTTCCTGGCAAGTGAGTCCGAGAGGCTGGGGCTTCCTTCCTCCACCTGTTGCCCACTCACAGGACTGGAGCTCTGTCCCGGGCCTGGCAGGCTGGGAAAATGGGGTCAAATTGTCTGCAAGCTGCTTTTCTTGTTGAGCAGAGGTTGCATGCTGGTGGCGGCCACCTGTGA
>NW_007173883.1:0-874 GCF_000164805.1 Carlito syrichta | reverse complement strand
TGAAGAAAAAGCATAGAGATTCCACGCCACACCAACAGTATGGGAGCTCTGTGGACATCCACTCAGAGAACAGTCATAACCCATGATAGCAGCTGCTTTCAAAAAGTTCTTCAAAGTCTGTGGAGTTTGTCCTAAGTTAGGCATGCAGCCACCAGAAATGTTTGGTCTCCGTGAAAGCATTGAGAATAGGTGGCACACGGCCATGACCTATCCCCGGCGCTAGCTGTACCTAGTGAAAGGTCTGCATGGTTGAGTGTGGTCGAGAAGTTGGTGCTGTGTCTTCCCTCAGCTCCCAGACCAGAGTGTCAGTGTCTTCTTTCCAGCTCTGAGTCCTGGAGGTTCAGTTCCTGGCAAGTGAGTCCGAGAGGCTGGGGCTTCCTTCCTCCACCTGTTGCCCACTCACAGGATTGGAGCTCTGTCCCGGGCCTGGCAGGCTGGGAAAATGGGGTCAAATTGTCTGCAAGCTGCTTTTCTTGTAGAGCAGAGGTTGCATGCTGGTGGCGGCCACCTGTGAGGACTTGGAAACATGACCTCACTCAGCACCCATCCTGAAGCATGGGTGTCACTCCAAGAGAAGTGGGTCTCTGTCCTTACCTTTGGCTCCACAGCATGGGTTTAGAAGAGGAGGTTTTCCTCGCATTAGAGGCCCCTCGTATGATCACAGCCCTCTGAAATTACCACTAAAAGGGTTGGCTACTGTTCAAGGAGAGTATGTGGCAAGAACAAATCCAAGGGTGCTTTCCGCAAGGTTGAGGGGTGAATATTCGTGGTGAGAAGTAAAGGAGACTCATAGCTCCATAAGAAAAGCAAGCGAAATCGTTGGCTATGGACAGCTAGGAAGCGTATCCCAGCAATCAAAGCACACTTCATCGCG
>NW_007173882.1:0-1033 GCF_000164805.1 Carlito syrichta | reverse complement strand
TTAAGTTAGGCATGCAGCCACCAGAAAATGTTTGGTCTCCGTGACAGCATTGAGAATAGGTGGCACATGGCCATGACCTATCCCCGGCGCTATCTGTACATAGTGAAAGGTCTGCATGGTTGCGCGTGGTCGAGAAGTTGGTGCTGTGTTTTCCCTCAGCTCCCAGACCAGAGTGTCAGTGTCTTCTTTCCAGCTCTGTGTCCTAGAGGTTCAGTTCCTGGCAAGTGAGTCCGAGAGGCTGGGACTTCCTTCCTCCACCTGTTGCCCACTCAGAGGATTGGAGCTCTGTCCCGGGCCTGGCAGGCTGGGAAAATGGGGTCAAATTGTCTGCAAGCTGCTTTTCTTGTAGAGCAGAGGTTGCATGCTGGTGGCGGCCACCTGTGAGTACCTGGAAACATGACCTCTCTCAGCACCCATCCTGAAGCATGGGTGTCACTCCAAGAGAAGTGGGTCTCTGTCCTTACCTTTGGCTCCACAGCATGGGTTTAGAGGAGGTTTTCCTCGCATTAGAGGCCCTTCGTATGATCACAGCCCTCTGAAATTACCACTAAAAGGGTTGGCTACTGTTCAAGGAGAGTATGTGGCAAGAACAAATCCAAGGGTGCTTTCCGCAAGGTTGAGGGGTGAATATTCGTGGTGAGAAGTAAAGGAGACTCATAGCTCCATAAGAAAAGCAAGCGAAATCGTTGGCTATGGACAGCTAGGAAGTGTATCTCAGCAAGCAAAGCACACTTCATCGTGCACCAGAACGACTCCTGCTAAGGGTAGGCCAGGTCTGGAATCTCCCATCTCTCGTCCAGCACTTTGGCAGACTGAGGACGGAAGATTGCTGGAGCCAGGACTTGGAGACGCGACTGTCTAACATCAGGCAGCCTCATCTCTATCTCCAAAATGTCATCAGTGAGCTGGGCATGGAGATACAGGCTTGTATTTGTCGCTGTCTGGGAGGATTGCCTGAGCCCAGGAGGTCCACCCTGTGGTCAGGTATGATTGTACCACTCTACTCCACTCTGGTCATCAGAGTGAGGCCCTG
>NW_007173881.1:0-716 GCF_000164805.1 Carlito syrichta | reverse complement strand
GTGGCAAAGAACAAATCCAAGGGTGCTTTCCGCAAGGATGAGGGGTGAATATTCGTGGTGAGAAGTAAAGGAGACTCATAGCTCCATAAGAAAAGCAAGCGAAATCGTTGGCTATGGACAGCTAGGAAGCGTATCTCAGCAAGCAAAGCACACTTCATCGTGCACCAGAACGACTCCTGCTAAGGGTAGGCCAGGTCTGGAATCTCCCATCTCTCGTCCAGCACTTTGGCAGACTGAGGACGGAAGATTGCTGGAGCCAGGACTTGGAGACGCGACTGTCTAACATCAGGCAGCCTCATCTCTATCTCCAAAATGTCATCAGTGAGCTGGGCATGGAGATACAGGCTTGTATTTGTCGCTGTCTGGGAGGATTGCCTGAGCCCAGGAGGTCCACCCTGTGGTCAGGTATGATTGTACCACTCTACTCCACTCTGGTCATCAGAGTGAGGCCCTGACTCCAAAAAGAGAAAAACAAGCCGCCGACTGGAAAAAAAATATTTGCAAATGTGCAACTGATAAAGGATGATCATCAAGGATCTGCTAGGAACTCCCACGTGCTGACAAGGAAAAAACAAACAGCCTCATTTCAAAGTGAGCAAACGATATGTACAGACCCTTCTCAACAACAGACACACACGCAGCCACCAAAGACATTTCAAAAAGCTCAACCTCATTAGTCATCCAAAAATGCAAATGAAAACTACATTGAGAGGTCA
>NW_007173880.1:0-1446 GCF_000164805.1 Carlito syrichta | reverse complement strand
TCCTGCTAAGGGTAGGCCAGGTCTGGAATCTCCCATCTCTCGTCCAGCACTTTGGCAGACTGAGGACGGAAGATTGCTGGAGCCCAGGACTTGGAGACGCGACTGTCTAACATCAGGCAGCCTCATCTCTATCTCCAAAATGTCATCAGTGAGCTGGGCATGGAGATACAGGCTTGTATTTGTCGCTGTCTGGGAGGATTGCCTGAGCCCAGGAGGTCCACCCTGTGGTCAGGTATGATTGTACCACTCTACTCCACTCTGGTCATCAGAGTGAGGCCCTGACTCCAAAAAGAGAAAAAGAAGCCGCCGACTGGAAAAAAAATATTTGCAAATGTGCAACTGATAAAGGATGATCATCTAGGATCTGCTAGGAACTCCAACGTGCTGACAAGGAAAAAACAAACAGCCTCATTTCAAAGTGAGCAAACGATATGTACAGACCCTTCTCAACAACAGACACACACGCAGCCACCAAAGACATTTCAAAAAGCTCAGCCTCATTAGTCATCCAAAAATGCAAATGAAAACTACATTGAGAGGTCACCTAAGTTCAGTCGGGATGGCTATCATCCATAATTCCAAAAACAACAGATCCTGACGAGGAAATGACAAAAAGGGAAACTTCTACACTGCTCACGGGAGTGTACATCAGTACAAGCTCTGTGCATAACCATTTGGTGATTCCTAGACGATCTAAAAATCGTCCCTGCCCTTCTCTGACTGTGAATATATCAGGAAGAATGAAATTCTTCTATAAAGGAGATATTTGCACATGTATGTTTATCGCCACATTGTTCGCAATAGCAAGAACATGGAACCAACCATATTGCCCATCTGAAGAGGACTGGATTAAAATTATGTGGTACGTAGGAACAATGCAGTACTATGCAGTCAAAACGAGAACAAAATCACGATGTTCACGGAAACCTGGATGGAGTTAGTGTCTATCCTACTGGTTGACCTTTCACAGAAGCAAAAACTGAGGATCACATGTACTCACTCATAAGTGGACCTTGAACGACCATCATAATAAAAAAAAAAAGATTTTCAGAGTTGGGAAATCGGAGGGGTGTGGGAGGGGCAGGATTTGCAGTAGTAGGATTCTGCCGGGGGAGTGGGGAAGTTCAGGGACAGGCCTGACCAACAAGGGTTCCTGTAAAATGAATATTAATATATTTCACCCTGAATTGTACCCTACATCTTTCCAATTACAAATGAGGAAGAAAACGTTTATACCAGATCCCTGAATCCATAGCCATTCATTAGAAAGAAATTCTTGTTTCTATAGCCTTAATCACTTTTTTCCACACCCAAATAAAAACACATACCCTTATTTTATTGAAATGTGCTTAGATAAAATATCCTATTGCTGATTTTTAATTAACTTATTTTTGAAATATATCCAAGTTGACTCATTGGATATGTTTCCTTGACTATAGATAGCAA
>NW_007173879.1:0-1440 GCF_000164805.1 Carlito syrichta | reverse complement strand
CCACACCCAAATAAAAACACATACCCTTATTTTATTGAAATGTGCTTAGATAAAATATCCTATTGCTGATTTTTAATTAACTTATTTTTGAAATATATCCAAGTTGACTCATTGGATATGTTTCCTTGACTATAGATAGCAAGTGTATACTAATACTTAAAATGAATCCTTTGTGTCTTTTTTCCTGCAACGGTATGTTTAGATTTCTGGCATGTTTCCTTTATGACCATGTTTGCGTTTTCTCATGTGTTAATGTTACGTTGGAGTTGTTGAAATGTACCAGACACCTAACTCTGCCCAATGAATCGTACCTGCTGTCAATCTCTTTATTGTGGGGGAGGGGCTCCGGGTCTCTCGCCATCGCGAGGTTGCAGTGCCTCGCTTCTCCTCACGTCCGCGTCACCTTCTGGGTTGACGTGATCCTTCCTCAGAATCCGGTCTGCGACCACCCAGGCGAAATGCGGTTCCGCCTCCAGGTCCCCGGCCTCCCACGGACTGCTTCGGACTCCCACGCTGCGGGACCCCAGAGTGTGGCTCGCTGCGACTGGAACGACCGCGGAGCTGGGCCCCCCGCTGGCCGCGGAGCTTGGCCCCCCGCTGGTGGCGGAGCTGGGCCCCCCGCAGGCGACGGAGCTGGGTCCGCCCTACCACGTCGAGGGAACCTCAGTCAGGCCACTCTTGGACATGGACCCTTAACTGTGAGTTCACAGACTCTTCTTTTCTTGTATTTTCTTACCTGTGTTGTGGCTTTTGCTGGAAGTGGAACTGCTGGATTATGCATGAGAGTATCCAGTTTTCTGAGAAGTGTGTGTGGACGGACTGCCCTATTCCCACGGAATGTATGTGGCAATAAATGTGTCCACTGATTCCTCAGTGTTCGTTCTGTTCCATGGATCAATCGTTAGGGTTTTATACCATTGCCTCTGTGTTTGGTTTACTGGACTTTGGTGAAAGCAGAAAGTGTGAAACCCTAAACTTTGTCCATTTTGAAGACAATTTGGGCTATTGCAGGTCTCATGCAATTCTACCGAAATACAAGACATTTGGGTTTTGGTAGAGATTTCCTTTTGTTTGTAATGGTTTGCGTAGTAGTAACACCTTCCATTATCACGGTTTTTATTTATTGAACCCAGTATTTCCTTTTCTTTTCCTTATGCCCTCCGCAATGTCTATCAGCAATATTGTGTACTGTTTAGTGTACTATTCTATTGTCTGCTTAACTTTTTTTTCACTATTTTGTGGTTTTGGCTACTATTGGAAATGAATTGTGTCCTTAGTGGTTTCTTCAGGTTGACTTTGAAGGTGCAGAGAGACACCTGGTTTTGGCATGCTGAATTTGCGTTCCGCAACAATGCTGAATTTTTAGTTCTGAAAGGGTCGGTGTCTGTGTGTATGTGTATGTGTGTGTGTGTGTGTGTGTGTGTGTGTGTGTGTGGTGGA
>NW_007173878.1:0-371 GCF_000164805.1 Carlito syrichta | reverse complement strand
GGTATTAAAGTTCCTAGTTATGATGGTGTTAGAGTCAACATCTTTCTTTAGTTTTCCTAGAAGTTGCTTTATGAAAGTTGGCACACCTATGTTGGGTGCATATATGTTTAGAATAGATATTTCTTGTTGATGGATTGAGCCTTTTATCAATATGTAGTGGCCTTCTGTATCTTTGTTTATTTTAATAGCTTGAAAGGGTATTTGTCTGAAATAAGTCGTTATCCTTCTTTCTTTTGTATCCGTTTGCCTGAAATTTGTTTCCTATCCTCTTACTTTGAGTCTGTGGGTGTCCTTTCTGGTGAGGTGAGCCTCTTGAAGGCAATAGATTGTTGCCTGATGATATTTCATCCATTTTGCCATTCTATGTCTTT
>NW_007173877.1:0-826 GCF_000164805.1 Carlito syrichta | reverse complement strand
CCTCATTTATGAGCTTAGTTTGGCTGGGTAGGTTATTCTTGGTTGAAATTGTTTCTCTTTTAGAACTTTGAAGATAGGGCTCCAGGCTCTCCTGGCCTGAAGGGTTTCTGTTGATAAATCTGCTGCTATTCTAATTGATTTTCCCTGGTAGGTAGTCTGGCCTTTTTCTCTTGCTGCCTTTAGGATTTTTCCTTTCATAGTTACTTTGTTTAGGCGAATTATTATGTGTCTGGGAGTTGGTCTTCTCGTTTGTTGTCTTGCAGGGGTTCTCTGAATCTCTTGTGTTTGAATTTTTTCATCCTTAATGAGATGAGGGAAGTTTTCTTGAATGATTTCATGAAATGTTTGTTCCAGTGTGGCTTCGGTTTCTCTTTCTGCCTCAGGAAGCCCAATTATTCTTAGGTTTGGTCTCTTGAAGTGATCATTCATCTCTTGCAGGTTTTGTTCTGTCTTTTTGAGCTTCTTTTCTATGCTTTTGACAGTTTGGGTTAGTTCTGTGTTTTGGTCTTCAAGCTCTGAGATTCTTTCTTCGGCTTGGCTGATTCTGCTTTCCATGCTTATTAGTCTGTTGTTCATTTCCATCACAGTATTCTTTACTGCTGTCATTTCTGACAACAACTCCTTCCTATTTTCCTCTTGTCTCTCCTCAATTTTTTTAATTCTCTCCATTAATGTCTTGATGTCTGGGTTTGTTGCATGTAGCCAGTCATTCTGGGGACTCTTCATTGTCTGTGTTCCAGAATCTGTTTTCTCATTGTCTGATCTCCCAGGGGTCTGTGTAAGACCTATATTCTTCTTTTGGTTTTTCTTCATTTGTGCGGGTTTT
>NW_007173876.1:0-487 GCF_000164805.1 Carlito syrichta | reverse complement strand
TACTAGTTAATTCAGCTAATTGAGTCAGCTGGGTATCCAGCTGACTAGGTATATAAATCAACTACTTAATTCAGCTGACTTCCTAGCTGCTAACTAGTTAAATCAGTTTGCTAGGCATCAGGTTAGCTGGTTAAGTCAGCTAGTTAATTCAGCTGGCCCAACAGCTGGCTTGCTGGTTAAGTCAGCAAATTAAGTCATCGGGACAGCCAGCTGGCTTGCTAGTTAAGTCAGCTAGCTAAGTCAGCTGATGAGCCAGCTGTCTAGCTAGGTAACTAGCTAGTTAAGTCAGAGAGAAAAGTCAACTGGTTAGCTACGTATCTAGCTAGTCAATTCAGTTAGTTTAGTCAGATGGCTAGTCAGCTACATAGCAGGGTACCTAGCTAGTTAAACTCGCTGACTACCAAGCTGGCTAGGTAGTTAAGTCACATAGTTAATTAAGATCGCTGGCAGCAGTTTGGCTAGGTAGTTAGGTAGTCAAATCAGTTGT
>NW_007173875.1:0-754 GCF_000164805.1 Carlito syrichta | reverse complement strand
CAGGTTAGCTGGTTAAGTCAGCTAGTTAATTCAGCTGGCCCAACAGCTGGCTTGCTGGTTAAGTCAGCAAATTAAGTCATCGGGACAGCCAGCTGGCTTGCTAGTTAAGTCAGCTAGCTAAGTCAGCTGATGAGCCAGCTGTCTAGCTAGGTAACTAGCTAGTTAAGTCAGAGAGAAAAGTCAACTGGTTAGCTACGTATCTAGCTAGTCAATTCAGTTAGTTTAGTCAGATGGCTAGTCAGCTACATAGCAGGGTACCTAGCTAGTTAAACTCGCTGACTACCAAGCTGGCTAGGTAGTTAAGTCACATAGTTAATTAAGATCGCTGGCAGCAGTTTGGCTAGGTAGTTAGGTAGTCAAATCAGTTGTCAAACCAGAGGGCTATGTAGCTAGGTAGCTAGTTAAGTGTGCTGGCAAGTCATCAGGCTATCTAGTTATGTCAACTAGTTAAGTTAGCTTGCTATCAAGCTGTCAAGCTAGATAGGTAGATAGTTAAGTCTGCTAGATAACTAGCTGGCTACTTAGTTAAGTCAACTAGTTAAGTCAGCTGACTAGGCTGCTGGCTATCTAGGTAGCTAGGCAGTTAAATCAGCTGGCTGGCCAGCTGGCCAGCAAGTAAAGTCAGCTAAATTAGTCAGTTGGCTAACCAGCTGCTTAGCTAGTTAAGTCAGCTGGTGAACTCAGTTTTCTAGCCATCTGGCTAGCTAGTTAAATAGCTAGTTACTTCAGATGGGTAGCCAGCTGTCTCACTAGT
>NW_007173874.1:0-404 GCF_000164805.1 Carlito syrichta | reverse complement strand
CAACTCCTGAACCCATTCCAGCAACTGAACCATTACAATTCCCGTTCCCTTACCAATACCTGCACCCCAATCAAACTCCTGGGCCCGTTGCAGCACCGGTCCCCTTCCACTTCTTGTACCCTTTCCAATAACCATGCCGAAACCAACTCGGGAACACATACCAGCACCTGAAACCTTCCAATTCCCATACCTCCTCAATACCTGTACTCCTACCAAATGCCTGAAGCCCTTTCAGCACTTGAATCCTTCCATTTCATGTACCCTTTCCAATAACTATGCACCAAGGCAACTCCTGAACCCATTCCGGCACCTGAAACCTTCCAATTCCCGTTCCCTTTCAATACCTGTACCCCTACCTAACTCCTGAACCCTTTCCAGCACCTGAAGCCTTCCATATCCTGTTC
>NW_007173873.1:0-697 GCF_000164805.1 Carlito syrichta | reverse complement strand
TTTAAATAGGCAACACAAACAAAAAAGTGGGAAATTCAGTGCTTAGGTTTTCAGAAAAGTTTTTTTTTTCTTTAGTTTACTAATGGTATCTCAAAGGAAAAATAATTCTGTGAACTTACCCCAGTTTGACCATTCGCTTAAAATATATATTTGGGTTGTTTTCCATTTTTGGTTAATACAAATAAAGTCACAATGTATACATTGTGTATACATGCTTTTATGTGAACATGAATTTTCATTTTTCCATAATACTGTAATTCCTGCTGGGCTGTATGGTAGGTATAGTTATAGTGTTATAAACAACTTTATAATCTTGTAAAAATATTTTATATATATTTTATAAAAATCACCTAGTCCTAAGTTCTGAATATTTTATTCTATGTTTATTTTTCTAAAAGAGTTATAGTTTTACATTTTACATTTACGTTTGTGGTCCATTTTTAGTTCATTTTTGATAAGGTCTGAGGTTTAACTTAAAGTTCATTATTTTACTTATGGATGCATAATAATTGCTTCAGCACAATTTATTGAAAGGTCACTCTACTTCTGTTGAATAACTTTTGTGTCTTTGTCACAAATTAGTTGGACATATTTGTGTGGGTCTATTTTTGGATTATCTGTCTTGTTCAATTGGTCTATGTGTCTATGCATCTGCTAATGTCACATTGTCTTATTTACTGCAGACATACAGTAAGCT
>NW_007173872.1:0-650 GCF_000164805.1 Carlito syrichta | reverse complement strand
CCATTTCATCCCATTTCTTTCCTCTCTTCTATTCTTCTCCATTCCATTCCTCTCCAGTCCATTCCATTGCATTCCATTCCTCTCCATTCCATTCAATACTGTTCCATTCCATTCCTCTCCATTCAATTCCTTTCTTCTCCGTTGCATTCAATTGAATTCCATTCCATTCCATTTCATTCCTCTCCATTCCATTCCATTTCATTCCTCTCTATTCCATTCCATTCCATTCCGTTTCATTCCTCTCCAATACTTTCCATTCCGTTTCATTACTCTCCAATCCATTCGATTCCTTGGAATTCTTCTTCATTCTATTCCATTCTTTTCCATTCCAATACATTCCTCTACATTCCATTCCATTCCTCTGCATTCCATTCCATTCCTCTCCATTCCATCCCATTCCATTCCATGCCTCTGCTTTCCATTCCAACCATTCCATTCCATGCCTCTCCGTTCCGTTCTGTTCCATTCCATTCCATTTCATTCCATTCCATTCCTCTCCATTCCATTCCATTCCATTCCATTCCTCTCCATTCCATTCCATTCCATTGCATACCATTCCATGCCTCTCCATTCCATTCCAATCCATGCCTCTGCGTTCCATTCCATTCCACTCCATTCCTCTCTGTTCCATTCCATTCCATTCCATTCCA
>NW_007173871.1:0-532 GCF_000164805.1 Carlito syrichta | reverse complement strand
CATTCTATTCCATTCCTCCCCATTCCATTCCATTACATACAATTCATCTCCATTCCATTCAATTCTCCATTCCATTCCATTCCATTCCAATCCATTCCTTTCTTCTTCATTCCTATCCAATCCATTCCATTCCATTCCTTTACATTGCATTCCATTCCATTCTGTTCCTCTCCATTCCATTCCTCCCCATTCCATTCCTCTCCATTCCGTTCGTTTCTTCTCCATTCCATTCCATTCCATTCCTATCAAATCCATCCCATTCCGTTCCATTCCATTCTCCCCATTCCATTTCTAACCATTTCATTCCGTTCCTTTCCATTCCATTCCATTCCATTTCATTCCATTCCATTTCATTCCATTCCATTCCCCTCCATTTCATTCCATTTCTCTTCACTCCATTCCATTCCATCTCTACCCTTCCATTCCATTTCATTCCATTTCTCCCCATTCCATTCCATACAATTTTCATTCGATTTTATTCCTTTCCATTCCATTCCATTCATTTCCATTCCATTTCATTCCACTCCATTCC
>NW_007173870.1:0-1866 GCF_000164805.1 Carlito syrichta | reverse complement strand
ATCTGATCCATGGTTTGTTCCTTGTTGGAGTAGTCTTGAGAGGACAATTCACCAAATAAAATACCCAAGGCAGAAGCCACTGGAGCGGACAAAATGGTAAAAAATCATGTAAACCATGACTTTTCTTTGCAATCCATTCCTCTCCATTCCATTCCATTCCTCTCCATTCCACTCCATTCCATTCCATTCCATTCCTTTCCATTCCATTTCATTCCTCTCCATTCCATTCCATTACTCTCCATTCCATTCCTCTCCATTCCATTCCATTGCCTTCCATTCTATTCCTCTACATTTCTCTCCATTCCATTCCATTCCATTCCTCTCCATTCCATTTCATTCCTCTCCATTCCATTCCATTCTATTTCATTGCATTCCATTCCAATCCATTCTGTATCATTCCATTCCATTCTGCTCCATTCCATTCCATTCCACTCCATTCCATTGCATTCCTATCGAATCTATTCCATTCCATTCCATTCCTATCTATTCCTTTTCATTCCATTCCAGTCCATTCCTCTGCATTCCACTCCTCTCTATTCCATTCCTCCTTCTTTCCCTTCCTTTCCACTCCATTCCATTCAATTGTGTTCCATTCCGTTCTATTCCTTTAAATTCCATTCCATTTCTTTCTTCTCTCCATTACTATCCATTCCATTACATTCCTTCCCTCTCCTTTCCATTCTTTTCCATTCCATTCCTTTCTATTTCTATTCATTCCATTCCATTCCTTACAATTCATTTCCATTCTATTCCATTGCATTTGATTTCATTCCTCTCCATTGCATTGCATTCATTTCCATTTCATTCCATTCCCATCCATTCTATTCCATTCCGTTCTTCTTAATTCCATTCCACTGCATTTCTTTCAATTCCATTCCTTTCCATTCCATTCCATTCTTCTCTTTTGTTTTTCACTCCATTCCTTTCCATTCCATTCCATTCCATTCCTTTCCATTCCTCTCCATTGCATTCCATTCCATTCCATTCTTGGCCATTACATTTCATTTCTTACAATTCATCTCAATTCCATTCCATCCCATTACATTAACTTCCTGTCCATTCTATACCATACCATTCTATTCCATTCCTCTTCATTCTATTCCACTCCATTCCATTCCTTTATATTCCATTTCATTTCATTCCAATCCTCCTCTCCATTCCATTCCACTTCAATCCATTCTATTCCTTTCCATTCTTTTCCTCTCCATTCCATTGCATTCCATTCCATTCGTCTCCATTACATTCCATTTCACTCCCATCAATTCCGTTCAATTCCATTCCATACCATTCCGTTCCTCTCCATTCCATTCCATTCCCCTCCATTTCATTCCATTTCTCTTCACTCCATTCCATTCCATCTCTACCCTTCCATTCCATTTCATTCCATTTCTCCCCATTCCATTCCATACAATTTTCATTCGATTTTATTCCTTTCCATTCCATTCCATTCATTTCCATTCCATTTCATTCCACTCCATTCCTTCCTTCTCCATTCCATTGCTCTCCATTCCATCCCTTCCATTCCATTCCATTCCTCTCCATTCCATACATTTCCTTTCCATTCCATTACTCACCATTTCTTTCCATTCCATTCCATTCCCTTCCTCACCATTCCATTCCATTCCTCTCCATTCCATTCAATTCCATTCTATTCCATTCCTTTTTTCTCCATTCCATTCCATTCCAGTTCATTCCATATCATTCCATTCCATTCTGCTCCATTCTATTCCATTCCATTCCTCTCCATTTCATTCCATTCCATTCCAATCCATTCCTCTCCATTCCATTCCATTCCTCTCCATTCCGTTCCATTCCATTCCATTTCATTCCTCTCCATTCATTTCCATTACATACCTCTCCATTCCC
>NW_007173869.1:0-827 GCF_000164805.1 Carlito syrichta | reverse complement strand
CCATTCCCTTCCTCCCCATTCCATTCCATTCCATACAATTCATCTCCATTCCATTCCATTTCAATCTGCTCCATTCCATTCCATTCCATTGTTCCATTCCATCAATTCCTATCTTCTCCATTCCACTTTAACCCAATTCATGTCATTTCATTCAATTCCATTCCAGTCTGCTCCATTCCATTCCATTCCATTCTTCTCCATTCCATTCTTCTCCATTCCATTCCATTCTATTCCCCTCCATTCCATTCCTCATTTCTTTCCATTTCACTCCATTCCATTCAATTCCATTTCTCCATTCCATTACTACCCATTCCACGATATTCCTTCCCTCTCCTTTCCATTCCACTCCATTCCATTCCTCTCCATACCATTCCATTGCTCTCCACAACATTCCATTCTTCTACAATCCATTCCCTTCCATTCCTCTCCCTTCCATTACTATCCATTCCATTCCATTCATTTCCATTTCATCCCTCCCCATTCCATTCCATTCCATTCCTCCCGATTCCATTCCATTCCACACTATTCATTGCCATTCCATTGCATTCCTCTCCATTCCATTCCATTACATTCCACTCCATTCCTTTCTTCTCTATTCCATTCCATTCCATTTTTCTACATTCCATTCCATTCCTCTACATTCCTTTCCATTCCATTCCATTTCTCTCCAATCCATTCTCTTCCATTCCATTCTTTCTATTCCATTCCATTCATTACCTTCCTCTCCATTCCATTCCATTCTATTCCTCTCCATTCCATTCCTCCCCATTCCATTCCTTTCCTCTCCATTCCATTCCATTCCTCTCCATTCCGTTCCTTTCCTCTCC
>NW_007173868.1:0-416 GCF_000164805.1 Carlito syrichta | reverse complement strand
GAATGGAATGGAATGGAATGGAGGAATGGAATATAATGTCGAGAGATGAATGGCATAGAATGGAATGGAATGCAGTGGAATGGAGAGGAATGGAATGGAAACGAATGGGTAGAATGGAATGAAAAGGAATGGTATGGAGAGAAATGGAATGGGATGGAATTTAGATAAATGGAACGAAGGGAAATGGAGACAAATGAAGAGGAATGAACATGAATGTAATGCCTTGAAAAGTAAGGGAATGGAAAGGAATGGAACAGAATGGAATGGTATGGAATAGAATGGAATGCAGAGTAATGGAATGGAATTGAATGGCATGGAATGGAAGGGAATGGAGTCAAATGAAATGGAAGGGAATAGAATGAAATGGAATGGAATGGAGTGGAATGCAGAGGAAAGGAATGGAATGGAAAGGAATG
>NW_007173867.1:0-322 GCF_000164805.1 Carlito syrichta | reverse complement strand
AAATGGAATGGAACAGAATGGAATGAATGGATTGCAGAGTAATGGAATGGAATGGATTGGAATGGAGAGGAATGGCATAGAATGGTATGGAAAGGAGAGGAATGAAATGGAACAGAATGGCATGGAATAGGAGGGAACGGAGAGCAAGGGAATGGAATGGAATGTAGAGAAATGGAATGGAATGCAATCGAATGGAAATGAATGGAGAGGAATGAAATGTAGAGGAATGGAATGGAATGGAATAGAATGGAATGGAAAGGAGACGAAGGGAATGGAATGGAATAGAAAGGAATGGAATGGAATGAAGAGGGATGGAATGGAA
>NW_007173866.1:1647-2402 GCF_000164805.1 Carlito syrichta | reverse complement strand
TTCCATTCTATTTCTTTCCATGCCATTCCTTTTCACTCCATTCCTCTCCTTTCTATTCTATTCCCCTCCATTCATTTCCTCTCCATTTCTTTCCATTCCATTCAATTCCTATCCATTCCATTCCTACCCTTCCCTTCCTGTCCATTCAATTCCATTAAATTCCTCTCCATTCCATTTCTTTCCATTCCATTCCATTTCATTACATCTATTCCTCGCGATTCCACTCCATTCCATTTTATTCCATTCCCCTGCATACCATTCCTCTATGTAGCATTGTATTCCATTCATTTCCGCTCCTCTGCATTCCATTCCCTTCCATTCTACTCCATTCCATTCCTCTCCATTCCATTCCATTCCATTCCTCTACATTCCCTTCTCTTCTATTCCATACCTTTCCATTTCTCTAGATTTAATTGCATTTCATGACATTCCTTTCTATTCCATTCAATTTTTCTGTATTCAATTCCATTCCATTTCATACAATTCTATTCCATTCCATTCCTCTCCACTTTGTCCCATTCCATAACTCTCCATTCCATTCTATTCAATTCCATTCCTTTGCATTCCTTTAGATTCCTCTCCATTACTTTTCATTTCATTCCATTAATCTCCATTCCATTGGATTCCATTCCTTTCCTCTCCATTCCATTTCATTCCCCTCCATTACACATCTCTCCTTTCCATTCCATTCCATTTCATCCATTGCATTCCATTGAATTCTTCTCCATTCCATTCTATTGTAGTACATTCCTCTC
>NW_007173866.1:0-434 GCF_000164805.1 Carlito syrichta | reverse complement strand
TTTCCTTTCCATTCTCTTCCCTTCCTTTCCATTCCACTGCATTCCATTCCATTTTTTTCAGTCCATCCCTCTTCATTCTATTCCATTCCATTCAGTTCCATTCCATTTTATTCCTCTCCACTCCATTCTATTCCATTCCATTCCATTCCATCCCTCTTCATTCCATTCCATTCCTTTCTATTCCATTCCATTCCCTTTGTCTCCTTTCCATTCCATTCTATTCCATTCCATTCCATTCCACTACATTTCATTCCTCTCCATTCATTTCCATTCGATTGCATTCCATTCCATTTCTCTACATTCCATTCCATTCCCTTGCTCTCCGTTCCCTCCTATTCCATGCCATTCTGTTCCATTTCATTCCTCTCCTTTCAATACCATTCTATGCCATTCCTCTCCATTCCAATCCATTCCATTCCATTACTCTGCAATCC
>NW_007173865.1:0-348 GCF_000164805.1 Carlito syrichta | reverse complement strand
GGAATGGAATAGAAAGGAATGGAATGGAATGAAGAGGGATGGAATGGAATGGAATGGAATAGAATGGAGTGTAGAGGAATAAAATGGAATGGAACTGAATGGAATGGAATAGAATGAAGAGGGATGGATTGAAAAAAATGGAATGGAATGCAGTGGAATGGAAAGGAAGGGAAGAGAATGGAAAGGAAAGATATGGAGAGGAAAGGCATAGAATGGAAAGCAATAGAATGGAATGGAATGAAATATAGAGGGATACAATGGAATGGAAGGGAATGCAAGGGAAAAGACTGTAGTGAAATGTAATGGGATGGAATGGAGAGGGATTGAATGAAATAGAATGGAATCGAA
>NW_007173864.1:0-320 GCF_000164805.1 Carlito syrichta | reverse complement strand
TTTCCTTTCCTTTCCTTTCCTTTCCTTTCCTTTCCTTTCCTTTCCTTTCCTTTCCTTGTAAATGTTTCTAGACCTTTTCACCGGATAAAGTTCAGTGAGGTACACCTTTTGTTCATAGTGACCCTTCCCTTCCCTTCCCTTCCCTTCCCTTCCCTTCCCTTCCCTTCCCTTCCCTTCCCTTTCCTTCCTTCTTTTTTTTCCTTCTTTCGTCACGGTCTCATCTGCCACCCAGGCTGGAATGTAGTGGCATGCTCATGGCTCTGCAGCCTCGACCTCCTGGGCTCAGGTGATCCTTCTGCCTCAGCCTTCCAAGTAGCTGG
>NW_007173863.1:0-778 GCF_000164805.1 Carlito syrichta | reverse complement strand
CACAACTGAATAGCAATCAGAATACAAATGCACTTACTGTCAATTAAATTGGGTTTCCTAGTCCTTGGCTGTCTGCAGAGCAGGATTAAGTTCCCATGGGGCCCTAGGCAGATTACCAGTTTGGGGCCCCCATGTGATAACACTGAGCACTGACCATTTGCATTAATACTGAGCACTGACCATTCGCATTAACACTGAGCACTGACCATTTGCATTAACACTGACTGCTGACCATTTGCGATAACACTGACCGCTGACAATTTGCATTAATACTGAGTGCTGACCATTTGCATTAACACTGAGCACTTACAATTATCATTACCACTGAGCACTGACCATTTGCATTACCTCTGAGCGCTGACCATTTGCATTACCTCTGAGCACTGACCATTTGCATTAGCACTGAGCGCTGACTATTTGCTTTATCACTGTGATGCCACCCCCCTAGAAACCACCCCCAACCAACTAACCAACTTTAAAAAAAGGTTCTCCTAACTTCAAAAAAGGCGCCCCCATCTGCAAAAAAAAAATAGACCTCCTAACTTCAAAAAAAAAAAAAAATCCTAACTTGTTCTTACCTCGGTCCTCAGGCAGCAGCAGGCTCTGCACAGGCAAGCTCATGACTCGTCCGATCACATCCGAGACTGAGAGGAGGAGTCGAGAGACAGAGAGAAGGAGGGGAGTCGGAGAGTGCCACGCACATTCCACACATGCGCACTGCGGCCCGGAGGAGTCGGCTGCTAGCAGGACAGGCAGCGGTGGCAAAAACACCCGGTGG
>NW_007173862.1:0-526 GCF_000164805.1 Carlito syrichta | reverse complement strand
CTAGCTAGCCAGTTGACTGGACAGCTGGCATAACTAGGTAACTACATAGCTAGCCAACTGTCTAGATAGCTGACTTAACTAGGTTACTGAACTAACTAGCTAGCTGGCTAGCAGGCTTACATAACTGTAGCTACCAATTACTCAGCTGGATAGCCAGATGACTTACCTAGTTAGCTACCTCAATATCCCACTGGCTTGCCAGCAGACTTAACTACCTAGCTTTCTAGCTAACCAGCTGGCTAGCAAGCTGACCTAACTATGTGACCTAACTAGCTAGCCAGCTAGCTTTCCAGCTGACTTAACTAGCTAGCTACCCAACTAGGTAAGTGGCTAGCCAGCTGACTTAACTTCCTGACTTAACTAGCTAACCAACTGAAGTAACTAGCTGACATAACTATCTAGCTACCTAGCAAAGCAGATGACTTTACTAGCTGAAATACCTAGCTAGCATCCTAGCTAACTAGCTAGCTAGCCAACTTAACTAGCTGATGAAACTAGCTAGATAGCTGATATAACTAGCTGACTT
>NW_007173861.1:0-832 GCF_000164805.1 Carlito syrichta | reverse complement strand
AGGAAGGAAGAAGAAAGAAATTCTCCTGCAAACCTTCTGCTCTTAGTTCTTGCCATTCCCACATAGGAAGGTCCCCCAAGTTTGGCACCTTTCAACCCCAAGTCCCCCCCAATGACTGCCCCTTCTATGGTGTGAGAATTCCCAAGTCTCCCTGGCCGGGTTCCTGCTGGCTCTCCTCTCCAAAGTGTGAAATGTGCCCCAGGCAGGCCGACCCACCCACTCGGCAACAAGGACTTTTCAACAAGAAAGGCCAGGGACACTTCCCTCACCCAGGGACATTCCCTTCCAATCCCTTTTTTCCTGGCTCTAAAGCCAGTCACCCTGTGAACACACCATGCGCAGTTGAGAATCTGTGTTCTATTCTCATGTTTTTGAAGACAGGGTGTGACTCTGTGACCCAGTCTCATGTCCAGTAACATGACCATTGTTCACTGGTTGCCTCAAAATCGCGGGCTCTGGTGATCCTCCCACCTCAGCCACCGGAGTGCCCAGGGTGAGGGGCACCTCGACCCTAGACCCACTGTTTGTTTGGGTGCTGAAATAGGGTCTCCCTGCGTGGCCCAGACTGACCTTGGGCTCTTGGGCTTCACCATCCTCCTGCCTCGGCTTCTGAGAGCACTGAGATTCCAAACGTGGGATGCCACGTCAGACCTTCTTGTTAATTTTTTTTTTTTAGTTGGAGTCTCACTCAGTCACCCAGACTGGAGTGCAGTGGCTGCTTCCGGCCAACACAGCCTCACCTGCTGGGCTCTGGCAATCCTTCCGCCTCAGTCTTCCAAGTAGCCAGAATTACAGGCATGCACTACCACGCCTGGATGATTTTTTAATTTTT
>NW_007173860.1:0-565 GCF_000164805.1 Carlito syrichta | reverse complement strand
CTCAGAGGTTTCACGTCTATTGCCCCACAGTAAGCCCTGTTCGACTGGCAGGAATTGCGACTATACTCCCTACCCGCCACCTGGTCAAGTGCTCTCTGTCTGTTTCGAAAAATCCTAGCGCTAGGTGCCTTGACCCTTCGGTTCTCCAGGAGAACCCTGGTTGTGCCAAATCTCTGTGATGACAGACTTTGCCACAGCCACACTTCTCAGACAGCCAACTCTTCGGGGGACGCCCCATTTAGCCTACCTGTCCTGATATGGGAGGTTCATTATCCTTTCCGGTCGATTCCCCTCTTAAATGTCTTTTAAACAATCTCACTACCCTTTTTCTGTCCCCTGATATTAAACCCTAATGCCTAATTCACCTCTATACACAAGACTGGCCAACATATCCCTTAGACAACCAAAATCAGTGGCCTATATAATTTCTGTGAGCGTTCAAAACAGTGGGTAGAGATTCCCCACATTCAGTCCCTTTCTCTCTTCCGTAAACACTCCCTCTAGTTTCTCTCCCTCCCTCTGTCCCACAAGCATCTGTGCTTCCTCCTCCAAACTCCCCTCCCCC
>NW_007173859.1:0-393 GCF_000164805.1 Carlito syrichta | reverse complement strand
CTCTGTCCCACAAGCATCTGTGCTTCCTCCTCCAAACTCCCCTCCCCCCACCACAAACACAGTAAGGCCCCTCCTGGCAGCTTGCTCCTCTCCCGTCTTGGATTTCAATCCTGCAGAGGAGCCCCCTCCTTCCTCTTCAGTTCCACCCACTTTTCCAGCAATTCAATCTCTATGCCCTCCCCTTTCAATCAACCCCTAGTATAGCCCTCCGGTAACCCAATCCAAGGCCACACTGGTCATTCAGGTACACGTCCCCTTCTCTATCTCAGACCTCTCACAAATAAAAAAAGTCTTAAATCATACACAACTAATCCTGCCACCTCCCTCTATTTCTAACTTCAACCCAGCAGATAAACCTCCTATAGTCTGCTTTTGCTATTCCACTCTCCATCA
>NW_007173858.1:0-390 GCF_000164805.1 Carlito syrichta | reverse complement strand
GAAAAGAATGGAATAGAGAGGATTGTCCTGGAATGGAGAGGAATGGAATGAAGTGGAATGTCATGGAATGGAATGGAGAGGAATGGAATGGAGAGGAATAGAATGGAGAAGATTGGAGTAGAATGTAATAGAATGGAATGGAATGGAGAGAAAAAAATTGAAAGTAAAAAATTGGAGTCGAATAAAATGGAGCAGCATGGAATGGAGAGAAATTGATTGCAATGGATTAGAATGGAATGAAATGGAGAGAAATTGATTGGAGAGGAATTAAAAGGAGAGGCATGGAATGGAATAGAACTGAATGGAATGGAATTAAATGTAGTGAAATGTTATGACGAGGAATAGAATGGAGGGAAATGAAGAGAAACGGAATGGAATGAATGGAATGGA
>NW_007173857.1:0-848 GCF_000164805.1 Carlito syrichta | reverse complement strand
CATTCGTCTGAAGACTTTCTGCCCTCAGTCCTTCCCCCTGGCCCCTCCACATATGAGGTATCCCAAGCTCGGCACCTTATAGCCTCACCTCCCCAATGGCTGCCCCCACTAAGGTGCAGGATTTCCAGAGACTCCCTGACCAAATTCCGTCGACTTTCCTCTCTGAGGTGAGAATTGTTCCCCAGGCAGGCCAGTCCTCTGACTTGACAATGAGGACAATAAACCAAGAAAGGCCTTAGACACATCCCTCATGCGGGGACATTTTATTCCCCCCAAGTCCCATTTTTTCTGACTCCAAATCCAGTCACCCATTGAACACACCACATGCAGTTGAGAATCTGTGTATGATTCTGATGTTTTTGGAGACAGGCTTGGGCCTGGGGACATGACCATTGTTCACTGCCAGCCTCGAATCATGGGATCTGGCGATTCACACCCCTCAGCCTCTGGAGTGGTCGGGATGATGGGCACCACGTCCCAGAACCCCTGTTTGGATGGGTGGGAGATAATGTCTCCTTGTGAGGCCCGGGTTGGCCTTGAGCATATGGACTACAGCCATCCTCCTGATTTGGTCTCCTAGAGTGCTGGGATTCCAGGCATGGGCTGCCCTGATCATCCTTCTGGTTCATTTTTTATGAAGGGTTGAGGCTGGGCTCGGGGGTTCAACCTAATCATCTCAGTGCATTGGGAGGCTGAATTCAGCGGCTTGTCTGAGCCTATGGGTCCAAGATGCACCCAGGCAACTCGGCAAGACCTCGTCTCTACCCTCCATACCAAATGATCCATGCGTGGTTGCATGTGGCTGTTGTTCGAGCTCCTTGGAAGGCCAGTGGGGAAGGATCACCAGA
>NW_007173856.1:0-745 GCF_000164805.1 Carlito syrichta | reverse complement strand
CCAGCCAGTCAGCTTGCTAGCCAGATGAATTATCTATGTAGCTACCTAGCTAGCCAGTCAGCTTGCCACTTGAATTAACTAGCTCACTTATCCAACTAGCCAGTTGGCTAGTCAACTGACTCAATTAGCTGTCAGAACTAGTTAGCCTGTTGGGTTGCCAACTGACTTAACTAGCTGACGTCTCTAGCTAACCAGGTGGCTAGCCAGCTGACTTATCTAGCTAGCTACTGACATATACTCCTGGCTTACCCACTGAATTAACTACCTAGTTACCTAGCTAACTAGCTGGCTCGTGAGCTGACTTAACTAGGTGACTTAACTAGCTAGAAAGTTGGACAGTCAGCTGACTTAATTAGTTAGCTACCCAGATAGGCAGCTGACTAGCCAGCTGACTTAACGAACTGAATCAACTATCTAGCCAGCTGACATTTATCTGATTTAACGAACTAGCCAACTGGCTGTCCAGCTGAATTAACTAGCTGAATTAACCAGCTAGCCAGCTGGCTAGCCAGCTGACTGAACTAGCTGACTTAACCAGACAGCCAGCTTGCTAGCCAGATGAATTATCTATGTAGCTACCTAGCTAGCCAGTTGGCTTGCCACTTGAATTAACTAGCTCACTTATCCAGCGAGCCAGCTGGCTACCTAGCTGACTCAACTAGCTGTCAGAACTAGTTAGCCAGCTGACTTGCAAACTAATTTAACTAGCTGACATATCTAGCTAGCCAGATGGCTAACCAGCTGA
>NW_007173855.1:0-353 GCF_000164805.1 Carlito syrichta | reverse complement strand
CTGGCTACCTAGCTGACTCAACTAGCTGTCAGAACTAGTTAGCCAGCTGACTTGCAAACTAATTTAACTAGCTGACATATCTAGCTAGCCAGATGGCTAACCAGCTGACTTAACTAGTTAGCTACCTATGTATACCGCTGGCTTACCACTGAATTAAATACCTAGCTACTTAACTAACTAGCTGGCCCGTGAGCTGACTTAACTAGGTGACTTAACTAGCTAGACAGCTGGCCAGTCAGCTGATTAAGTATTTAGGTACCCAGATAGGCAGCTGCCAAGCCAGCTGACTTAACGGACTGAATCAACTATCTAGCCAGCTGACTTATTTATCTGATTTAACTAGCTAGCCAGCT
>NW_007173854.1:0-588 GCF_000164805.1 Carlito syrichta | reverse complement strand
AATCAGCTCGCTTGCCAGCAGGTTAGCTAGGTAGTTAGGTAGTTACATCTGCTGACAAGCCAGTGGGCTATGAAGGTAGGTAGCTAGTTAAGTCTGCTGGCTAGCCATCAGGTTTCTAGTTATGTCAGTTAGATAAGTCAGCTAGCTATTCACCTGTCTACCTAGGCAGCTAGTTACTTAAGTCTGCTGCCTAGCCAGCTGGCTACTTCGTTAAGTCAGCTACTTAAGTCAGCTGGCTAGCCTGCTGGCTAGGTAGGTAGCTAGGCACTTAAGTCAACAGGCTAGCAAGCTGCATAGTTAGTTAATTCTGCTAGTTAAGTCAGCTGTCATGCCAGCATGCTAGATACGTAGATAGCTAGTTATGTCCCTTGCCTAGTCTGCTGGCTAGATAGTTAAATGACCAAGTTAAGTCAGCTGACTAGCCAGCTGGTTAGCTACGTAGCTTGGCAGTTAAGTCAGTTCGTTAGACAGGTTGCTAGCAAGATAAGTCACTTAGTTAATTCAGCTGGATAGCCAGCTGGCTAGTTATGTAGCAAGCTAGTTAATTCAACAGGCTAGAAAACAGTCCAGCTAGTTAAAAAAGCTAGC
>NW_007173853.1:0-340 GCF_000164805.1 Carlito syrichta | reverse complement strand
TTCCATCAGGTCAGCTAACTAGTCAGCTCACTCGCCTGCCAACTGGTCAGCAAACTAGCCAGATCGCTCACCAGTCAACAGGACAACTAACTTGTTGGTTCACTCGCAGGCTAACAGGTCAGCTAAATAGTCGGCTTTCCCACCAGCCGATTAGTTAACTCAGCTCAAAGGTTGGCTCGCTCTCTGTTTGACTAGTTAAGGAAGCTCACCCATCAGATCACTGGAAGGCTGACTAGTTAACTCGGCTCTCCAGTCGGATCAGTCATCAGTCAACTAGTTAAGTCTTCTGAGCTGTTGCCTCACTCGCCAGCTGACTAAATTCAGCTGAATAGTCAGCTCA
>NW_007173852.1:0-359 GCF_000164805.1 Carlito syrichta | reverse complement strand
CAGCTGGGTAGCTGGATAAGTCAGCTAGTTAAGTCAGCTGTCTAGCCACCTGGTAAGTTGGTAGGTAGCTAATTAAGTCAGCTGGTTTGTCGGCTGGTGAGCTAGTTAGTCAGTGAGTTAAGTTAGCTGGATAGCTATCTGGCAAACTGGGTGGCTAGCTAGTTAAGCCAGCTGTCTAGCTGGATGACTAAATAGTTAAGTCAGTTAGTAATGTGAACTGGTTATCCCATTGGTTATCTATGTGGCTGGAATATTAATTCAGCTAGTTAGCAGTCTGGTCATGTAGGTGGCCAACTAGCTAAGCCCTTTGGCTATCAGGTTGACCAGCAGGGTGGCTGGCAAGTTAAGCCAGCTGGCTA
>NW_007173851.1:0-346 GCF_000164805.1 Carlito syrichta | reverse complement strand
GGTCATGTAGGTGGCCAGCTAGTTAAGCCCTTTGGCTATCAGGTTGACCAGCAGGGTGGCTGGCAAGTTAAGCCAGCTGGCTATCTGGCTGTCAAGCCAACCGGGTGTCTATTTAAGCCACTTTGCTAGCCAGTTGTCCAGCCCACTAGCTAGCTAGCCATTGGCCTAGCCAGCTAGCCAGCCAGGTATCTATCTAGTTAAACCAGAAGGCTACCCATGTATCCAAAAGGTAGCCAGGTAGCTATGTCAGGTGACTAGCCAGCTAGCCAGCCAACTACCTAGTCAGCTCGTTAAGTCAGGTAGATAGCCAGCTAAATAGTTAATTCAACTAGCATGTCAGCTAACT
>NW_007173850.1:0-760 GCF_000164805.1 Carlito syrichta | reverse complement strand
AATGGAAAAGGAATGGAGTGGAAGGGAAAGTAGAGAAATGGAATGGAGTGGACTAGAGCGAATGGAATGGAATGGAATGGAGAGGAATGGAAGGGAATGAAATGGAATGGATTGGAGATGAATGGAATGGAGAGGAATGGAATTGAGTGAAATGGAATGGAATGACGAGGAAGGGAATGGAATGGAGAGTAATAGAATGGAATGAAATTGAGAGATAGGGAATGGGTAGCAATGGAATAGAATGGAATGGAGAGGAATGGAATGAAATGAAGAGGAATGGATTTGAATGGAATGGAAAGGAATGGATTGGAATTGAATGGAGAGGAATGAAATGGAAGGAATGGAATGAAATGGAATGGAATGGAATGGAAGGAGAGGAATGGAGTAGAATGGAATGGAATGGAGATGAATGGAATGGAATGGAGAGGAATGAAATGGATAGGATTGGAATGCAATGGAATGGAGAAGAATGAAATACAATGTAATGAAATGGAATGGAGATAAATGGAATGGAATAGAGAGGAATGGATTCGAGTGGAGTTGAATGGAATGAATGGAGTGGAATGGAATGGAATGGAGAGGAATAGAATGGAATGGAGGGGAATGGAATGGAATGGAAAGGAATGGAGAGAAATGGAATGGAGTGGAAAGGAATGGAATGGAATTGAGAGGACTGAATTGAAGTGGAATGGAATGGAGAGTTATGGAATGGAATGGAGAGGAATGGTGAGAAATTGAATGGAGTGGAAAGAAATGGAAT
>NW_007173849.1:0-324 GCF_000164805.1 Carlito syrichta | reverse complement strand
TTCTCCATTCATTTTGTGGTGTGTGTGTGTGTGTGTGTGTGTGTGTGTGTGTGTGTGTGTATTTGGTTTCCCTGTTTTTTGCTTTATTTTACTTAGTTGTTATTTCAGTTTCTTTAGAGTGTGTGTCTCTTTCAATTATTTTTTGCTTTGGTTTCTGTTTTCATTATTCTATGTTGTTTTTTAAAAAAATTTTTTGTCCATCTTATTTTATTCTACTTTTTTCTGCTCTCCTCATTGCTGTTATTGTATCTTGGGGATATCGGGGGTACACACACATACCCATTGCATCATCATGTAGAGTGGTGGTGGGGAGTGGGTCTCAGG
>NW_007173848.1:8211-13004 GCF_000164805.1 Carlito syrichta | reverse complement strand
GAGGGGATTCATATCTCTATGAACACACATGAAGAAAATGGAAAGATCACAAGCTAAAAGCCTAGCAAGTCACCTAAGGAAACTGGAAAAACAAACTACCAAAACCCCCAACTTCAGCAGACGGATCCAGATTACCAAAGTAAAAGCCCAAATTTGGGACATAGAAGACAAAAAGATAATACAAAAAATTAACAAAACAAGAAGCTGATTCTTTGAAAGGATAGACAAGATTGATGGTCCCCTACCTAGACTGACTAAGAAAAAGCCCAAATAAATACAATCAGAAATGCAGAAGATGAAGTCACAAGTGACCCAGAAGAAATACAAAAGATTATCAGAGACTACTAAGTACACTTGTATGGAAACAAACTTGAAAACCTAAAGGGAATGAAGGACTTTCTTACATCACACTACCTCCCCAAGTGGAAACAAGAAGAAATTGAGACCCTGAATAGAGTAATAACAACCCAAGAAATTAACTATGTCATAAGAAAACCACCTGCAAAAAAAAAGTCCTGGACCAGATGACTTTCCAGCAGAATTCTACAAAACATACAAGGGGAAACTGATGCCAATTCTATTGAAAGTATTCCAGGCAATTGAGAAAGATGGAACTCTCTCCAGATCTTTTTATGAAGCTAACTTCACATTGATACTCCAACTAGATAAAGATCTAACAAAGAAAGAGAACTACAGGCCAACATTCTGATGAACATAGATGCTAAAATTCTCAAAAAGATTGTAGCAAACCAGATTCAACAACACATCTCAAAAATCATCCACTATGAACAAGTAGGCTTTATCCCCAGGAAGCAGGACTGGTTCAACAGTCATTAGACCATAAAAGTAATTAGATCCATCAACAGATGTAAAAACAAAAATCACATGATTATATTAATAGACACGCAAAAAAGCTTTTGATAAAATCCAGCACTCCTTCTTGATAAAAAACTTCAAACATCTAGGCATAGATGGAGCATACCTCAAAATAGTAAGAGCCACCTATGAGAAACCCACAGCCAACATACTGCTAAAAAGACAGAAATTGGTACCATTTCCCCTTAAATCTGGGACAAGGATGCCCACTCTCACCCTTCCTTTTCAACATAGTTTTGAGAGTCCTAGCTAGAGCAATCAGACAAGAGAAAGAGATCAGAGGTATTCAAATAGGAAAAGAGAAAGTCAAGTTATCCCTTTTGCAGACTAAATGATGCTATACCTTGAAAACCCAAGAGAATCTGTCAAATACCTCCTTGCACTGATAAAGGACTTTGGCAAAGTCTCAGGGTATAAAATAAACATGTAAAAATCAGTTGCATTACCATACACCAACAATAAACAAACAGAAACCCAAATAAAAAGCGCAATCCCATTCACAAAAGACAAAAAAAAATTGAAATACTTGGCATCTCCTAAACAGAGAAGTCAAAGATCTTTACAATGAAAACTACAAAACACTGCTCAAAAAAATCAAAGATGACACAAACAAATGGAAAAATATTCCATGCTTGGATTGGAAGAAGTACATTACTAAGATGTCCATCCTACCCAAGAAAATCTACAGATTTAATGCTATATCCATTAAATTACCAGCAACATTCTTCTCAGACCTGAAAACAACAACATTGGATTTATAGGGAAACATAAACAACCACAAACAGCCAAAACAATTATCAGCAACAAACAAGCAAACAAAGCAGGAGTCATCACGCTCCCAGACTTTAAACTTTATTATAAAATTACAATAATCCAAACAGCCTGGTATTGGTACAGGAACAAGCATATAAACCAATGGAACAGGATAGAGATTTGAGAAGCAAAACCTCACTTTCTCAACCAACTCATCTTGACAAAGCAACCACTGGGAAGAGGAGAATCTACTCAGTAAATGGTGCTGGGAAAACTGGCTGACCACATGCAGAAGATTCAAACCAGACCCCTACCCATCACCATACACAAAATCCACCTCTAAATAGATCAAGACCTGAATGTAAAACCTCAAACTATAAGAACCTTAGAAAATGCAGAAGACACCCTTATGGAAATTGGAACTGGCAAACAAATCCTGATCAAAACCCCAAGTGTCCATGCCATAAGAGATAAGATAGACAAGGGGGACCTCATCAAATGACAACCTTCTGCAAAGTCAAAGAAATCATCAAGAGAGCAGGGAGACAGCCCACAGACTGGGAAAAAATATTTGCCAACTGTATATCTGACAAAGACCTAACTTCTAGGATCTACAAGAAACTCAAACGTGCTGAAAAAAAAAATAAATAAATAAACAGCCCCATTACAAAGTGGGCAAAGCCTACGAGCAGCCAACAGATACATGAAAAAATGCTCAGCCCCACTAGTCACTGAAGAAATGCAAATTAAAATCACACTGAGACTTCACCTAACTCCACTCAGGATGGCCAACATCAACAACTCAAAAAAACAGCAAATGCTGGAGAGGTTTTGGCAAAAAGGGAGCACTTCTACATGGTTGGTGGGAGTGTAAACTAGTACAGCTTCTGTGGAAAATAGTGTGGTGATTCCTCAAAGATATAAAAATCGACCTCCCATATGATCCCACAATCCCTTACTGGGAATATACCTGGAGGAACTCAAATCATTCTATAAAAGAGATACCTGTACATGCATGTTTATTGCAGCATTATTTATGATAGAAAAAACATGAAACCAACCATGCTGCCCATCAAAAAAGGACTGGATAAAAAAACGTGATACATATCCACGAAGGAATATTACAAAGCCGTAAAAAAGGGCAAAATTACTATGCAGTAACATGGTTGGATTTAGGGGCTATAATACTGAGTGATCTATTACAGAAACAAAAAATCAAGTATCACATGTTCTCACTCATAAGAGGGCCTTGAACAACTATCATAATACTATAAGAAAGGTGTTGGCTGTAGTGGGAAACTGCCAGGGGAGGGGGGCACACCTCATCAACAAGGGTACCTACATAATGAACATTTTATACCTAACACTGAATTTTACCTCACATATTTAAAGTAAAAAAAATTTTTAAAATGATACCTGCACACACAGGTTTATTGAAGAATTATTCACAATAACAAAAACATGGACCCAACCATGCTGCCCATTGAAAGTGGACTGGATTTTTAAAATAGGGTACATATATATAATGGAAAATTACACAGTCATAAAGAAGGACAAAATAATGGACTTCATAGCAACTTGGATGGATTTAGAGTCTACGATACTCAGTGATTTATCACAGAAACAAAGATCTGAGTACCACGTGCTCACTCATAAGCAGACCCCAAACATTTATCATAATACCATAAGAAAGGGATTGGCAGTAGTAGGACACTGCCAGGGGAAGGAGGGGGTCACATAACATCAATAAGGGTACTTGATCTCAAACCAGGTGAAGTAGGGAGCAAAGGTTGGCCCATACTTTACCTATATGATGATTACCTATGTACCTATCCCTAAATTGTACCCCACATTTTTAAAATTTAAAAAAATATACAGAAAAAAAAACATACAAGAAGTTCAAATAACTCCTGGAACATTTGTTGCAAAAATGTCATCCCCAAGGCAAATAGTAATTAGGTTATCAAGTAAACATCAATGATGAGACAAAAACAACAAATAAATTATAAAAGCAAACTCATCAGACTAACGACAGACTTCTCAGCAGACACCCTACAAGCACAAAGGGAGTGAGGTCCTGTCTTTACTCTCAAACAGAATAACTGACAGCCAAGAGTATTGTATCCCACAAAACTAAGTCTCACAAATGAAAACGAAATCAAGTCTTACTCAGACAAGTAAACACTGAGGAAATTTGTCATGACTAGAGTACAAGAAATGCTCAAAGGAATTCTAAACATTGAAACGAAAAGTTGAATTCTACCTTTAGAAAAACACTGGAAATTATAAAACTCACAGGGCTTATAAAATACACAATGAAGAAAGCAAAGCAGACAGGTAGCAATCAACTTAATGACTGAATCAGTATTTCTCATATTATTACTACTTTTAGATGTTAATAGTTTAGATACCCCACTTCAAGATTCTAGATTGAAAGAATAGATTTTTTAAAAAACACAATCCATGCTGGGCTTGGTGACTCAGCCTGTAATCCCAGCATTTTAGAAGGCTGAGGTGAGTGAATTGCCTGAGCCTGCAGGTTTAATACCAGCCCGGGCAACTTGGTGAACCCTCATCTCTACAATAAATCAAAAAGTAACAGGGTGTGGTAGCATGTCTTAGTTCCCACTACTTGGCAGGCTGAGGCAAAAGGATCACCAGAGCCCAGTAGATGGATGCTGGGGTGGCCGTGAGCATGCCACTGCACTTCAGCCTGGGCGACAGAGTGAGACTCCAACTCAAAAAACAAAACAAAACAACCCACAATCCAAATATCTGCTGCCTTCAAAAGACCCACTTAATTCACAAAAGCTCCTATAGACTCAGATAAAGGGATGGAAAAAAATATTCCACGCAAGCATATGTAACTACTCTTATAGCAGACAAAACAGACATAATATCACTGAAAAAAGACAAAAGAGATCAGTATATAATGATAAACGAATCAATTCAACAAGAAGATGCAACGATTTTAAATATATATGTACCTAATATGGGGGTTTCTAGCTTTATAAAAAAAATTCTATTAGACCTAAGAAAAGAGACAGACAGCAATTTAATAATAGTGGAAAACGTCAACACTCCACTGACAGCAATAGACATATCAAAGAGACAGAAGGAAACACTGGACATAAACTAAACTCTAGAAAAAATATATCTAGCAG
>NW_007173848.1:0-7638 GCF_000164805.1 Carlito syrichta | reverse complement strand
AAAAGTTGGTTCTTTGAGACAATAAACAAAATCAATAGACCACTCTCTAGATTAATTAGGAAAAGAAGAGAGACATTTCAAATTAAACTCAATTAGAAATGAAATTGAAGACATTACAATGGAAATACATCCATGTAACCATAAAATCCTAGAAGAAAACCTAGGAAAAAACTCTACTGGATGGTGGTCTAGGAAAAGAATTTATTACTAAAACCCTAAAAGCAAAAGCAACAAAAAACAAAAATAAATAAGTAGTATTTAATTAAACTAAAACCCTGCACAGCAGAAGAAATAATCAACAGAGTAAATAGGCAACCTATAGAATGGGAGAAAATATTCACAAACTATATATCTGACAAAGGACTAATAGCCAGAATCCACAAAGAACTCACACAAATCCATTGGCAAAAAATAATAATAATCCCATTTAAAAGTGGGCAAATGACATGAACAGATATCTTTCAAAAGAAGATACACAAATGACAAAAAAAAAAAGAAAAAAATGCTATACACCACTAATCATCCAGGAAATAGAAATTAAAACCACAATAAGATATTACTTTATGCATATCAGAATGACCATTATTAAGCAATCAAAAAATAGATGTGCAATGCAGCAAAAAGAGAACACTTAGACACTGTTGGCGTGAATATAAATTAGTACAACCTTTATGGAAGTCAGTATGGAAACTGTCATTTTACAGAGAAGACACCTACACTCATATGTGTATCACAACACAAATCACAATGGCAAAATGCCCATCAAATGATCAACAGACAAAGAAAATGTATACCTACTTCATGGAATACTATTCAACCATAAAAAGCATTAAAATAATGTCTTTTGCCACAACTTGGATGGAATTTGGAGACCATTATCCTAAGAGAAGTAATACAGGAATGAAAAACTAAATACCACGTGCTTGCAAGGATGTATAGACTAGTATAATGGACACTGGAGATTCAGAGAGGAATGAGGGATGAACAATCGCCTATTGGGTGCAATGTGCACTCGTGGAAGTGGCAGGTACTCTTAAAGTTGAGACTTTCTCACCATTGTACAATACATTCATGTAATCAAAAATCACCTCTGCTCCAAAAGCTATTGAAGTGAAAATTTATAAATATTATTCTGTGGTGGAAAAAGTTACTCAGTAGATCTTTAATAAATACAGCTTGTGTAATCATTTCCCTAATCTCTGCACTAGGAAATAGCTACAAAAGTGAATACAATGCGAAGGCTGCTCTTCAAGAGTAGTTCTTTTAGAGACGGAATCACATAGTGCTATGACATAAGAATGCTTTATTTCATGTCCTATTTTATGGTTCCCTAGCTGAGTTATTCTGGTAACTTGGTTCAATACTAGTCACAAGGCAGGATGGTCACTTTTCCCAGCATGCACAGGCCAAAATATATTTTTTGTATAAATTCTTGAACTTCAGGTTTTATATTTGGATAGCAGTCTTTCTCAGGAACAATCATTTTGAGTCATGTTTTCATTCCTGGATTTGGTCTCAGCAAAACCACCAAAATGCAAAAAAGTACAAAATGTTGAATCAAATAGAAAGACTCAAAGCATTTTGATAATCATGACAATTTTGTTTAATATTTGAACAATTATTTAAACTAATGCAATGCAATATATTTCAACACAATATTTAAGGTAGCATATTTTTTTCAGATCTTTCTGTTACATAGTAAAGCTACTTCATCTGCTTAGTCTAGTGATTAAAATCACAATTATGTCCTCCATAGTGACTATTCTAATTGGTTAACTCTAATTCTCACAAGAAAATTTTCTAATAATTCAGTTCTTTTCAACAAACAGATGTAGGTATTTTCATGTATTGGCAAAAAGTCACAGATTTTTTGCAAAGAGTAAGAGAATGTTTTTCACTCTTGCCTTTTTCGTGTGTATGTGTGTGTATTTTATAAGACAACAGTACGTTATTCTCAAGTCTAGCAAAGGTTATGTGATAGTTTTCTATGGCATGATATTCATTAGATATGATCATAACATCTTTTGAAATATTTATCTAAAGTTTTTACAACTCCACTGAAGCAAACTTGGAAGTAATTGTTTAAAAGCACATATAATTTTTTTTTTAAGTGAGAAAGAGGATTTATTGAGAGAAGAGAAAAGCTCCCACAGTGGGAGGAGACCTGAAGAGGTTGCCCTAAAAGCACATGTAATTTAATTGGAGGTGAAAAAAATATGCCTTTGTATACAAATAACTGTCTTCTTCCATACTGCTTTGTTTAGCTCAACTGTGAACGCAATTCAATTTTAAAGAGTCAAAATATTGCTTAAAAATATATTTATCTCTGTTGGCTCTTAAAATTTTTCTTAATAAATCAAATGCCCTAGAGACTCTAGATATAATTCCTGTCTGTAGCTCTTATCTCAACTGTAATATTACGTCTGTGAGATTATGTGACCAATGTCAATGTCTTCCACTGCACAGTATGCTTGCTGAGGGCAGGGACCATCTTCCATTGTTTATCGTTGTTCTCCAGCACCAGCTTAATGTCCAGACACAGTAGTTGTTCAGTAGTTATTTGTTAAATAAACTTTATGCAATGAAGGGCAAAACAAACAAACAAAAAAAAACCTCACACAAAGAGAACTATATGCTGTCTACAAGAAATCCACTTTAAAAACAAGGACATTCACAGGTTAAAACTAATTGATAGAAAAGATATATTATGAATAACTAATTAAAAGATAGTTGAAGTTGCTATACTAATGTCACACAAAGTTATAGAGTAAGAATTTTTATGAGACATATAAGGGGATATTAGATAATGATAAAGAGGTCAATTATTTAGGAAGATAAAACAATCCTAAATAGAAACACAAGATCTCTCTAATTTAATGCAATAAACTTCCCTTTCAGCACTATTTTAACTGCATTCCATTATTTACTTCAAGACATTTTTCATTAGAATTCCTTCTCTGACCCATGTGTTATTCACAGTTGTATTGTTTAATTTCCAAATATTTGGCATTATTTCAGATATCTTTCTGCTACTGATTTCTAGTTTAATTCCATTATGTTTGAAAAGACACTTTGAATAAATCTAGTCTTTACATTTGTTAAAATTGTGTTTGACTAGAACATGGTTCATTTGGAAGCATTCTTTGTTTCCCTTTGTAAGCATGTATTCTGTTTTTGTTTGGGCACATTGCTCCATAAATTGCAATTAAGATTATTAACAGCGTTAGCCTAATCTTCTTGAACTTTCCTTGTTTCAACTTGGTTTTTCAATTTGGGAGAAAGCAGTATTAAAACTTCCAGTGGTAATTTACCATTAAAATAATTTCTCCTTTTTGTTCCTTCAGTTCTTGTTTCATAAATTTTGAATCTCTGTTTTTAGGTATGTATCTATTTAGGATTGTTTTTTCTTCCTAAATATTTACTATTTTGGCCTACTCTCATGAATCATGGGTGTTCATGATGACATCTAGAATGTGAATCCTGTCCAGAAGGTTTTCAATTTACTTTGCCAGATTCATTGGAAGAAGCACTTTTTATGATAGCCATGGTCTTATGAAATGTTTATTATTTCTGAAGTAATACAACTTGAATATTGAAATCAATTGGTTAGCTAAAGAATGGACATTAAAACAACATTCATCTCATTGTATGTCTCCATCAGAGCTTTTGAGTGACCACTGTCATACACTGTCAATGAGCAATAAAATTTGAAAGAAATATATTTTTTCTGGGCAGCAAATCTCAAAAGGGGGCTTAAAATATTCAGCAAACCATGGTGTAAACAGATATGCTGTCGTTCAGGTGGTGTTGTTTGATTTGTCAAGCATAGGCAAAGTCAATGTAACATTCTTATGGGCCCTAGAATTTTCAAAATAGTAGATGAGCATTGGCTTCAACTTAAAATCACCAGCTGCATTAATCCTTACCAAGTGTTAGGCTGTCCTTTGAATCTTCGAAGCCAACCATTGACTTCTCTCTAGCCAAGAAAGTCCTTGATGGCATATTAAATCTGTTGTTTAGGGCAGCCACCTTCATCAATGATTTTAGCTAGACCTTTTGAATATCTTGCTGCAGCTTCTCCATTAGAACTTGCTGCTTCACCGTGCACTTTTATGTTATGGAGATGGCTTCATTTTCTTGAACCAACCTCTGCTAGTTTCTAACTTTTCTTTAACAGCTTCTCACCTTTCTCCACCTTCATAGAATAATTCTCTTGTTGGTGTCTTGTTCTGGATTAGATTTTGGCTCAAAGGAATATTGTGGCTGGTTTGATCTTCTATCTTGACTACTAAAACTGCCTCCACACCAACAATAATGCTGTTTCACTTTATGAGCACATGTGTATTCACTAGTGTTTTAGTTTTAATTTCCTTCAGATAACTTTTTTGGCATCGACAGCTGTTGGTACAAGAAGCCTACCTTTAGGCCTATCTTTGCTTTCAACATGCTTTAATTATTTTGAGCTTTTGATTTAAGGAGAGATGTGGTGCTTTTCCTTAGCTCTTGAACATTTAGAAACTATTGTAGGGTTACTAATCGGTCTCATTTCAACATTGTTACATCTCAGGGAATATGGAAGCCCAAGGAGAAAGAAATGTACCAACGGTTGGTTAGTGAAGCAGAACACACAATATTTGTTAGTTAAGTGTACCATCTTATATGAGCAGGGTTCATGGTGCCCTCACAACAATTACAGTAGTCACATCAAAGATCACTAATCAGAGGTCATCATAACAGGAATAATAGTAATGAAAAAGTTTGAAGTATTGCAATAATTAATGAAATGTGACAGAGACACAAAGTGAACACATGCTGTTGGAAAACAAAGCTGATCAACTTGCTCAGTGCAGGTTGCCACAAACCCTCAATTTGAAGTAAAAAAAAACAATATCTACAAAGTACTATAAAATGAAATATGCTTGTATTTAAAATATTAAAGTTCTCAAATCAGCAGTCTGCATTTATATCTTAAGATACAAGAGAAAAAGAAAATTAAATGTAAAGCAAGCCCCCAAAAAGAAAAAATATAAATCAAGAAAATTAAAATTTATATCTAGTTATTTGAAAAAAATTAATAAAATGTATGTATCTTTACCAGACTGGCAAAGAAAAAGACAGAAGAAACGAATTGCTAATATCAGAAAGGAGATAGCCTCATCACTAGAGTCCCCACAGATACTGCATTTATAATAAATCCTAGAAATAATTGTATACTTACAAATTGCAAATTTTTCATGGTACGCACTGATTCTTTGGCAGACATAAACAAAAACTCAAGGAAAAAATCGATAAACTGAATAGTTCTACATCCATTAAAAATTTAAATTTATGGTTGAAAATCTTCCCCAAAAATACTTCTCATGACTTCTACAAACTTTAAATGAAGAAATAATATTAATTTTACATCATTTTTTCCAGAAGAGGAAAGAGGAAGGAGTAATTTCTTTTATATATATGCTTTTTAATTTTAAAGATGTGGGGTACGATTCAGGATTAGGTGTACAAGTGGACATCATACAGGTAAAGTTTGGGCCTCCCTTTGGTCCCCACTTTACCTTTTTTGAGATCAGGTACCCAAATTGATGTCATGTGCCACCCTCTCCCTACCCTGGCAGTATCCCACTATTGCCAATCTCTTTTTTATAGTATTATAGTAAATTTTTAAAAGATATAAAAAAGAAGGAACAATTTCTAACTCGTTCTATGATGCTGACCTTACTTTAATACTAAAACTAGACATAATGAGAAAAAACTTACATACTTGTATGCTTCATAAGCAAAAACACAAAAATCTTCAACAAAGTGTTTAGCCAATTAAACCCAGCAATATCTATAAAGAATAATACATCATGTTCAACTGAAATTTATCACAGAAAGGCAAGGCTGCCTCAACTTTTGAAAATCAGTTGATGTTACTCACCATATCATTATAATAATTATTATTAATTATCATTAGTGACAGAATAAAAAGAAAAACTATTTGACATCTCAACTGATGGAGAAAAAGCATGTGACAAAATTCAACATTTATTCATGATAAAACCTCTCAGTAAACTAGGAATAAAAGAACATTCTTAATCCAATAAATATCATTTACATACCACCTACAGCTAACTTCATAAACTCTCAAAGAATCAATGTTAACTGAATCTCTAGTCATTGCAATAAGGCAAAAATACATACATACATACATAAATGTTATATAGATTAGAAATAATTAAATGAAACTGTTTCAAAGATATATTATCTCTGTAAAAATGCCAAAGAATATACAATTCACTACCAAATCTAGTGAATGTAGCAAGTTCACAGGACACAAACTCAATATATAAAATTAATTTTGTTTCTCTATACTATCATTAAATAATTGGAATTTAATATTTTAAAACGAGGTCATTTTAAATAGCACCTCAAAAATGAAATACTTGGGTATAAATAATATATTTATATTTATATATATGAAGGATCTGTATCTGAAAATGATAAAATATTAGCGGAAAAAAAATCACAGAAAACCTAAATAAACAGAGAGATATGCCATGGAAGATATGCCATGGATTGGAAGACTCAATATTGTTAAGATAATAATCTTCACAATTTGATTTATAAATTCCATTAATCCCCAATCAAAATTCCAGCAACAGTTTGTAAATATCTACAAACTGATTTTAAAACATAGATGGAAAGGCAAAAAACCTAAAATAGTCAAAAAAATTTTTGAAATAAAACAAAAGTAAACTGAAGAATCACACTATTCAATTCTAAGGCTATTCTATATATTCTGTACTGTGCAGCTATAATAAATAAAGACAATATGCTATGGCAAAGATTAAACTTATGAAAATAAAAAGAGTACCCAGAAATACACTCATACAAATATCATCAACGGATTCTATACAAAAGAGTGAGGGAAAGAGTGAATTAAAAATAGAGAAAAGATAGTCTTTGCAATCAATAGTGCTGGAATACTATTCTTATAGTTTGAAGTTTACATTTAGGCCTTTGATCCATGTAAAGTTGACTTTTGCATCTGGTGATAGGTAGGGGTCCTATTTCAGTCTTCTGCATGAGGTCAGCCAGTTTCCCCCATACCATTTACTGAATAGGTCCTTCTCTTCCCAGTGTTTGTTGGTGAAGGCTTTTTCAAAGAGGTTGGTTGAGAAATTGAAGTTTTGCTTCCAGAGTTTCTATCCTGCTCCATTGGTCTATGTGCCTATTCTTGTACCAATACCAGGCTGTTTTGATTATTGTAGCTTTATAGTAAAGTTTGAAGTCAGAAGTGTGATACCTACCACTTTGCTTCTTTTGCTAAGAATTATTTTGGCTACTCATGGTCTCTTATGACTCCATATGAATTTCTGTATTGTCATTTCCAGGTCTGAGGAGAATGATATTGGTAATTTAGTGGGTATTGCATTAAACCTGTAGATTGCCTTGGGTAGGATGGACATCTTAACAATGTTAATTCTTCCAATTCATGAGAATGGAATATTTTTCCATTTGTTTGTGCCTTCTGTGATTCCTTTGAGCAGTATTTTGTAGTTTTTGTTTCAAAGGTCTTTCACTTCTCTGACTAGGAAGATGTCAAGGTAATTTCTTTTTTTTTTTTTTTTTTTGGCTATTGTAGGTGAAATTGTG
>NW_007173847.1:0-5159 GCF_000164805.1 Carlito syrichta | reverse complement strand
ACTTGGTTTTTCAATTTGGGAGAAAGCAGTATTAAAACTTCCAGTGGTAATTTACCATTAAAATAATTTCTCCTTTTTGTTCCTTCAGTTCTTGTTTCATAAATTTTGAATCTCTGTTTTTAGGTGTGTATCTATTTAGGACTGTTTTTTCTTCCTAAATATTTACTATTTTGGCCTACTCTCATGAATCATGGGTGTTCATGATGACATCTAGAATGTGAATCCTGTCCAGAAGGTTTTCAATTTACTTTGCCAGATTCATTGGAAGAAGCACTTTTTATGATAGCCATAGTATTATGAAATGTTTATTATTTCTGAACTAATACAACTTGAATATTGAAATCAATTAGTTAGTTAAAGAATGGACATTAAAACAACATTCATCTCATTGTATGTCTCCATCAGAGCTTTTGAGTGACCACTTTCATACACTGTCAATGAGCAATAAAATTTGAAAGAAATATATTTTTTCTGTGCAGCAAATCTCAAAAGGGGGCTTAAAATATTCAGCAAACCATGGTGTAAACAGATATGCTGTCGTTCAGGTGGTGTTGTTTGATTTGTCAAGCATAGGCAAAGTCAATGTAACATTCTTATGGGCCCTAGAATTTTCAAAATAGTAGATGAGCATTGGCTTCAACTTAAAATCACCAGCTGCATTAATCCTTACCAAGTGTTAGGCTGTCCTTTGAATCTTCGAAGCCAACCATTGACTTCTCTCTAGCCAAGAAAGTCCTTGATGGCATATTAAATCTGTTGTTTAGGGCAACCACCTTCATCAATGATTTTAGCTAGACCTTTTGGATATCTTGCTGCAGCTTCTCCATTAGAACTTGCTGCTTCACCATGCACTTTTATGTTATGGAGATGGCTTCATTTTCTTGAACCAACCTCTGCTAGTTTCTAACTTTTCTTTAACAGCTTCTCACCTTTCTCCACCTTCATAGAATAATTCTCTTGTTGGTGTCTTGTTCTGGATTAGATTTTGGCTCAAAGGAATATTGTGGCTGGTTTGATCTTCTATCTTGACTACTAAAACTGCCTCCACACCAACAATAATGCTGTTTCACTTTATGAGCACATGTGTATTCACTAGTGTTTTAGTTTTAATTTCCTTCAGATAACTTTTTTGGCATCGACAGCTGTTGGTACAAGAAGCCTACCTTTAGGCCTATCTTTGCTTTCAACATGCTTTAATTATTTTGAGCTTTTGATTTAAGGAGAGATGTGCTGCTTTTCCTTAGCTCTTGAACATTTAGAAACTATTGTAGGGTTACTAATCGGTCTCATTTCAACATTGTTACATCTCAGGGAATAAGGAAGCCCAAGGAGAAAGAAATGTATTAACGGTTGGTTTAGTGAAGCAGAACACACAATATTTGTTAGTTAAGTGTACCATCTTATATGAGCAGGGTTCATGGTGCCCTCACAACAATTACAGTAGTCACATCAAAGATCACTAATCAGAGGTCATCATAACAGGAATAATAGTAATGAAAAAGTTTGAAGTATTGCAATAATTAATGAAATGTGACAGAGACACAAAGTGAACACATGCTGTTGGAAAACAAAGCTGATCAACTTGCTCAGTGCAGGTTGCCACAAACCCTCAATTTGAAGTAAAAAAAAAACAATATCTACAAAGTACTATAAAATGAAATATGCTTGTATTTAAAATATTAAAGTTCTCAAATCAGCAGTCTGCATTTATATCTTAAGATACAAGAGAAAAAGAAAAATTAAATGTAAAGCAAGCCCCCAAAAAGAAAAAATATAAATCAAGAAAATTAAAATTTATATCTAGTTATTTGAAAAAAATTAATAAAATGTATATATCTTTACCAGACTGGCAAAGATAAAGACAGAAGAAACGAATTGCTAATATCAGAAAGGAGATAGCCTCATCACTAGAGTCCCCACAGATACTGCATTTATAATAAATCCTAGAAATAATTGTATACTTACAAATTGCAAATTTTTCATGGTACGCACTGATTCTTTGGCAGACATAAACAAAAACTCAAGGAAAAAATCGATAAACTGAATAGTTCTACATCCATTAAAAATTTAAATTTATGGTTGAAAATCTTCCCCAAAAATACTTCTCATGACTTCTACGAACTTTAAATGAAGAAATAATATTAATTTTACATCATTTTTTCCAGAAGAGGAAAGAGGAAGGAGTAATTTCTTTTATATATATGCTTTTTAATTTTAAAGATGTGGGGTACGATTCAGGATTAGGTGTACAAGTGGACATCATACAGGTAAAGTTTGGGCCTCCCTTTGGTCCCCACTTTACCTTTTTTGAGATCAGGTACCCAAATTGATGTCATGTGCCACCCTCTCCCTACCCTGGCAGTATCCCACTATTGCCAATCTCTTTTTTATAGTATTATAGTAAATTTTTAAAAGATATAAAAAAGAAGGAACAATTTCTAACTCGTTCTATGATGCTGACCTTACTTTAATACTAAAACTAGACATAATGAGAAAAAACTTACATACTTGTATGCTTCATAAGCAAAAACACAAAAATCTTCAACAAAGTGTTTAGCCAATTAAACCCAGCAATATCTATAAAGAATAATACATCATGTTCAACTGAAATTTATCACAGAAAGGCAAGGCTGCCTCAACTTTTGAAAATCAGTTGATGTTACTCACCATATCATTATAATAATTATTATTAATTATCATTAGTGACAGAATAAAAAGAAAAACTATTTGACATCTCAACTGATGGAGAAAAAGCATGTGACAAAATTCAACATTTATTCATGATAAAACCTCTCAGTAAACTAGGAATAAAAGAACATTCTTAATCCAATAAATATCATTTACATACCACCTACAGCTAACTTCATAAACTCTCAAAGAATCAATGTTAACTGAATCTCTAGTCATTGCAATAAGGCAAAAATACATACATACATACATAAATGTTATATAGATTAGAAATAATTAAATGAAACTGTTTCAAAGATATATTATCTCTGTAAAAATGCCAAAGAATATACAATTCACTACCAAATCTAGTGAATGTAGCAAGTTCACAGGACACAAACTCAATATATAAAATTAATTTTGTTTCTCTATACTATCATTAAATAATTGGAATTTAATATTTTAAAACGAGGTCATTTTAAATAGCACCTCAAAAATGAAATACTTGGGTATAAATAATATATTTATATTTATATATATGAAGGATCTGTATCTGAAAATGATAAAATATTAGCGGAAAAAAAATCACAGAAAACCTAAATAAACAGAGAGATATGCCATGGAAGATATGCCATGGATTGGAAGACTCAATATTGTTAAGATAATAATCTTCACAATTTGATTTATAAATTCCATTAATCCCCAATCAAAATTCCAGCAACAGTTTGTAAATATCTACAAACTGATTTTAAAACATAGATGGAAAGGCAAAAAACCTAAAATAGTCAAAAAAATTTTTGAAATAAAACAAAAGTAAACTGAAGAATCACACTATTCAATTCTAAGGCTATTCTATATATTCTGTACTGTGCAGCTATAATAAATAAAGACAATATGCTATGGCAAAGATTAAACTTATGAAAATAAAAAGAGTACCCAGAAATACACTCATACAAATATCATCAACGGATTCTATACAAAAGAGTGAGGGAAAGAGTGAATTAAAAATAGAGAAAAGATAGTCTTTGCAATCAATAGTGCTGGAATACTATTCTTATAGTTTGAAGTTTACATTTAGGCCTTTGATCCATGTAAAGTTGACTTTTGCATCTGGTGATAGGTAGGGGTCCTATTTCAGTCTTCTGCATGAGGTCAGCCAGTTCCCCCATACCATTTACTGAATAGGTCCTTCTCTTCCCAGTGTTTGTTGGTGAAGGCTTTTTCAAAGAGGTTGGTTGAGAAATTGAAGTTTTGCTTCCAGAGTTTCTATCCTGCTCCATTGGTCTATGTGCCTATTCTTGTACCAATACCAGGCTGTTTTGATTATTGTAGCTTTATAGTAAAGTTTGAAGTCAGAAGTGTGATACCTACCACTTTGCTTCTTTTGCTAAGAATTATTTTGGCTACTCATGGTCTCTTATGACTCCATATGAATTTCTGTATTGTCATTTCCAGGTCTGAGGAGAATGATATTGGTAATTTAGTGGGTATTGCATTAAATCTGTAGATTGCCTTGGGTAGGATGGACATCTTAACAATGTTAATTCTTCCAATCCATGAGAATGGAATATTTTTCCATTTGTTTGTGCCTTCTGTGATTCCTTTGAGCAGTATTTTGTAGTTTTTGTTTCAAAGGTCTTTCACTTCTCTGACTAGGAAGATGTCAAGGTAATTTCTTTTTTTTTTTTTTTTGGCTATTGTAGGTGAAATTGTGCTTTTTATTTGGTTCTCTGTCTGTTGTTGGTGTATAAGAATGCTGCTATCTTTTGCCCATTTATTTTGTACCCTGAGACTTTGTCAAAGTCCTTTATCAGGGCAGAGGTTTTTGACAGATTCTCTTGGGTTTTCAAGGTATAGGATTATGTCATCTGCAAAGAGGGATCATTTAACTTCTTCTCCTACTTGGATACCTTTGATATTCCTTCTCTTGTCTGATTGCTCTAGCTAGGACTTCCATCACAATGTTGAACAGCAGGGGTGTGAGTGGATAGCTTTGTCTTGTTCCAGTTTTCAGGGGAAATGCTTCCAGTTTCTGTCCATTTAGCAATATGCTAGATGTGGGTTTATTGTAGATGGCACTTATTATTGTGAAGTATGTTCCTTCTGTACCTTGTTGTTCAAGGGTTTTTATCAAGAAGGGATGCTGGATTGTATCAAAGGCTTTTTCTTCATCTAATGATATAATCATGTGGTTCTTGCTTTTACATCTGTTGATGTATTTAATTGCATTTATCGTCTTGCAGATGTTGAACCAGCCCTGAATCCTGGGGATGAAGTCTACTTGGTCATGGTGGATGATTTTTGAGATGTGTTTTTAGATCCGATTTGCTAGACTCTTGTGAGAATTTTTGCATCTAAATTCATTTAGGCCTGTAGTTTTCTTTTTTTGTTGGAGCTTTACCCAGTTTGAGTATCATTGTGATGTTAGCTTGTAAAATGATTTGGGACTAATTTCATTTTTCTCATTGCCTAGAATCTTTTTATTTCTGTTT
>NW_007173846.1:0-761 GCF_000164805.1 Carlito syrichta | reverse complement strand
TTTGTCAAAGTCCTTTATCAGGGCAGAGGTTTTTGACAGATTCTCTTGGGTTTTCAAGGTATAGGATTATGTCATCTGCAAAGAGGGATCATTTAACTTCTTCTCCTACTTGGATACCTTTGATATTCTTTCTCTTGTCTGATTGCTCTAGCTAGGACTTCCATCACAATGTTGAACAGCAGGGGTGTGAGTGGATAGCTTTGTCTTGTTCCAGTTTTCAGGGGAAATGCTTCCAGTTTCTGTCCATTTAGCAATATGCTAGATGTGGGTTTATTGTAGATGGCACTTATTATTGTGAAGTATGTTCCTTCTGTACCTTGTTGTTCAAGGGTTTTTATCAAGAAGGGATGCTGGATTGTATCAAAGGCTTTTTCTGCATCTAATGATATAATCATGTGGTTCTTGTTTTTACATCTGTCGATGTATTTAATTGCATTTATGGTCTTGCAGATGTTGAACCAGCCCTGAATCCTGGGGATGAAGTCTACTTGGTCATGGTGGATGATGTTTGAGATGTGTTTTTAGATCCGATTTGCTAGACTCTTGTGAGAATTTTTGCATCTAAATTCATTTAGGCCTGTAGTTTTCTTTTTTTGTTGGAGCTTTACCCAGTTTGAGTATCATTGTGATGTTAGCTTTATAAAAATGATTTGGGACGAATTTCATTTTTCTCAATTGCCTAGAATCTTTTTCTGTTTTGATTTCTGTGTTGACTCAAGAGTTGTTCTGATCATGCTGTTTAGTGTCCATGTTTTTATGTG
>NW_007173845.1:0-677 GCF_000164805.1 Carlito syrichta | reverse complement strand
CCCCCTTGGAGGCCGAGGTGGGAGGCTGAGTCCAGGGCTCAGAGACCAGCCCAGGCAATGTGGCCTGACATTGTCTTGGTGATAGGTCTCCCAATTCAAGTCAAACGTGGTGGCTCCAAGTCCTGGCTGATCGGGGCCTGAGGCAGGAGAATCTATGTGCCCCACAGGTCCAGGCCCCAGAAACCATGATCGTGTCTTTGCAACCCAGCCCAGTCGATGGAGATTAAGGTGACAAAAAAGGGCTTCCCACATGCATCACGATGGGTGTTGATGACTCCTGTGAAAGAGGTGCCTGTGGGCGAGGGATGATGGAGTGATCAGGAGAGGAAGGGACCCATCCCCACCTGAAAGTGGCAGACCAAGCAACCAGAACCTGGCCTGGCTGTGGCATTGTTGAACCACCTTGATTGCTCTGTGCCTTATGGCCGCCCTACCTCAGGGCTGTCAATTCTGTGAGCTCACACGTGTCTTTGCCGTGGGGCACTTTTGTGTGGCTTGGAGGCAGGCCTTCTGGGACATGTGGCCGAAGGGGCGAGATGGATGTGCCAGTTGCCATCTTTGAAACCTCCTGTGAATGACAGGCAGGAAAGTCCCTCTTCCTCTGCCATCCCTGGGAGTGACTCCTCACTGGGTTGCAGTGCTGGTGGTTGCGATGGTGGTGACTATTATTATTTGGA
>NW_007173844.1:0-332 GCF_000164805.1 Carlito syrichta | reverse complement strand
GAAACCTCCTGTGAATGACAGGCAGGAAAGTCCCTCTTCCTCTGCCATCCCTGGGAGTGACTCCTCACTGGGTTGCAGTGCTGGTGGTTGCGATGGTGGTGACTATTATTATTTGGAGTCAGAATCCTGCTCTGTTGTTCAGACCAGAGTGCAGGGGCACACTCATGGCCACTGTGGACTCTTCCTATGGGCTCAGGTGATCCTTCCGCCTCAGCCCCCTAGTGGCTGGAACCACAGGCCTGTGCCCTCATGCCTGGCTAATCTTTGGATTGATTTTTGATGTCCAAGACAAGGTCTCAACCAGGGTCCCTAGCTGGTCTAGGAACCATAGT
>NW_007173843.1:2072-2787 GCF_000164805.1 Carlito syrichta | reverse complement strand
TTAACCAGCTATCCAGCTGGCTAGGCACCTGACAACTACCTTGATTTAACTAGGTAGACAGCTGGTTACCCAGCTTACTTAACTAGCTGAGATCCTCAGCTAGCCAGGTGGCTAGTCAGCTGATTTAAATAGCTAGCAACCTATGTATCCCGCTGGATTGCCAGCTGACTTAACAACCTAGCTACCTAGATAACCAGCTGGCTAGCCAGCTGACTTAAATAGCTAGCTACTCAGTAGGCAGCTGACTAGCCAGCTGACATAGCAAGCTGATTAACTAGCTAACCAGCTTACTTAACTAGCAGACTTAACTATCAAGTTTCCTAAATAGCCAGCTGACTTAACTGAAATAATTCACTAGCTACCTAGTTAGCTATTTAGCTAGCTAACCAACTTAACTAGCTGACTTAACTAGCTAGCCAGCTTACATAAATAGCTGAATTAACTAGCTAGCTACCAAGCTAGCCAGCTGACTTAACTAGTGGAAATATCTAGCTAACCACCTGTCTAGTCATCTGAATTGACTAGCTTTTTGACTAGCAAGGGAACAGGCTAGCCAACTGACTTAACGAGGTGACTAAACTAGCTAGGATTTGGTAAGCAGGCTGAATTAAATACTTGATAAATGAGCTAGGCAATTGTCCAGCCAGGTGTCTAAACTAGCTGACTTAAGTTGTTATACAGCTGGCTAGCCAGCTGACTAAACAAAACTAAATTA
>NW_007173843.1:0-672 GCF_000164805.1 Carlito syrichta | reverse complement strand
GTGAGTGATCCGACTTGTCAACTGACTTAGCTAGTTGGCTGGTGAGTGAGCTGACTTGTCAGCTGAGTTAACTAGTCAGCCAGCAAGTAAGCCTACTGTTCAGCTGACTTAATTAGTCAGCCGGCATCTGAACTCACTGATCAGCTGAATTAAATCAGCTGGTGTGTGAGCCAACAGCTCAGAAGACTCAACTAGTCGATCAGCTATTGAGCCAACCAGTGATCTAACTTAACTAGTCAGCTGGACAGTGAGCCGACAGGTGAGCTGCCTTAACTTGTCAACAGGCAAGTGAGCTGACCCGTGATCTGATTTAACTAGTCGGCTGGTGAGGCATCCTATTAGTTAGCTGAGCTGTCCTGCGAGTGAGCTGACAAGTTTGTTGACCTGTTGGCTGGTGAGCAAGCCAACTAGTCTGCTGACAGGTTGGCATGCAAGCGAGCTGACTAGTTAGCTGACCTAATGGAAAGCAAGTGAGCCCACTAGTTAGCTGACAGGTAGCTGAGTTGCTAGCCGACTAGTTAGCTAAGTAACTTGCTGATTTGACAGCTGACTTGACTAGCTAGTGATTAGATAGCTGGCTATCTAGCTGACATAACTAACTACCAAACAAGCTAACTAACTCTCTAGCTTGTGACTTACTAGCTAGCTATCTGGCTTGAGGCTAACTGACTT
>NW_007173842.1:0-753 GCF_000164805.1 Carlito syrichta | reverse complement strand
CACCCCTTCCATTGACCTGTAAGAAGATCTTTCCATTTTACCATTGGTTTAACAAGTCTTATCATAGCTGAGTGTCCTTAAGGGCCCAAATTCAGATGATTAATTACAAACAGCATGATTTATGTTATGATGGGGAGAACTATGTCTGAATTTCCGTTCCTACAATTTAATTATTTGATTTTTTACCTATTGGTGGGCTCTCTTGACTATAACTTGACCTTGAGGATTATATGGACCTTGAGGATTATATGGAATTCCTGTAGAATGTGAGATGCCAGACAGAGTACAAAATGACTGAAAAGCTTTTGATGCATAAGCACGAGCATTATCAGTTTTTAATCTTTTAGGAATACCCACCTGTGAAAAACAAAAGAATAAATGTTGGACTACATCTTTACAGGCTTCTCCAGGTCTGGGTGAGGCTAAAATTAAATGAAATTCACTATCTCATGTAGAAATGACAATTTTCCAAAACTTTGGAAATGAGTAACATCCATTTGCCACAAAACATTAGGTTTTAATCCACCTGGATTAACTCCTGCGGGGAGGGGGTTATTAGAAGTATGACAAGAAGTACAATCTTTTATCATTTGTCCAGTCATTTCTCTTGGAATGTGAAACTGGTGTCTTAATACTGCAGCTTTTTGGTGATGAATTTTATAGGATTGCTGAGCCTGGTTGACTAAAGAATCTACAAGAGAGGGCACATGACCTATTTTGTCAAGGCATCTTTTAATTGATTACCTTGATGTA
>NW_007173841.1:0-353 GCF_000164805.1 Carlito syrichta | reverse complement strand
GAGTTGGAGTCTCACTCTGTCACCCAGACTTGAGTGCAGTGGCTGCTCCCGGCCACCACAACCTCGACCTGCTGGGCTCCAGCAATCCTTCTGCCTCAGCCTTTTGAGAAGCCAGAATTACAGGCGTGTGCCACCATGCCCGGCTCACTTTTATTTATGGTAGAGATGAGGTCTCGCCAAGTTGCCCAGGTGTGTCTCGAACCCGAGGGCTCAGGCAATCCACACACCTCAGCCTCCCAAAGTGCTGGGATTACAGGCTGAGCCACCAAGCCCAGCTTCTTTTGTCTTTTCATTCTTTTAGTTCAGTGCATTTTTGGCATTCCTAGAGACTTCCCCTTTAACTTTCTTTTATT
>NW_007173840.1:0-9158 GCF_000164805.1 Carlito syrichta | reverse complement strand
CAAGAAGCTGGAACTACAGGCATGCGCTACCACGCCCGGCTAATTTTTTATTTATTGTAGAGGTGAGGTCTCGCCAAGATGCCCAGTGGGTCTCGAACCCGCAGGCTCAGGCAATCCACTCACCTTGGTCTCCCAAACGTGGGATTACAGGCTGAGCCATCAAGCCTGGCTCAACTCATCTTTGACAAAGCCTACAACAACAACCACTGGGGAAAGTAGAACCTATTCAGTAAATGATGCTGGGAAAACTGACTGATCACGTGTGGAAGATTGAAACAGGAACCCTATCAATAAGAGTACACAAAGATTAACTGTAAATTGGCCAGGCATGGTGGCTCACACCTATAATCACAGCAATTTGGGAGGTCAAGTAGAAAAAAATTGCCTAAGCCCACAGGTTTGAACCCACCCACTCTAAGAAACTTGGTGAGACCTCATCTCTACAGTAATAAAAAAAATTAGCCATGCATGGTTGTGCATGCCTGTAGTTACAGCTACTTAGAAGGCCAGGGAGGAAGAATCCCCTGAGCCCAGTAGGTCAAGGCTTTGGTCACCTTGAGTGTGCCACTGCACTCCAGCCTGGGTGACAGAGACGCTGACTCAAAAAAACAATAAAAAACCTCAAAATGGATCAAAGACCTAAATGTAAAACCTCAATCTATAATATTCTTTAAAAATACAGGAGACACCCTTGTGGAAATGGGAACTGGCAACCAATTCCTGATCAAAACCACAACTTCCCATGCCATAGGAGATAAGATAAACAAGTGGGACCTCATCAAACTGAAGAGCTTCGGCAAAACAAAAGACCATCAAGAGAGCAGGAAGAACAGCCTACAGAATGGGAAAAAAGATTTGTCAACTGTATATTGACAAAACCCTAACATCCAGGATCTATAAGGACATCAAATGTGCTGAAAGGAAAAAAAATTAAAAAGTACCACTCAGCCGGGCTCGGTGGCTCAGCCTGTAATCCCGCGCCTTTGGGAGGCTGAGGTGAGTGGATTGCCTGAGCCCGTGAGTTCGAGACCCACCTGGGCAGCGAGACTTCATTTCTACAATAAATAAAAAAATCAGCCGGGCGTGGTAGCGCATGCCGGTAATTCTGGCTACTTGGAAGGCTGTGGTGGAAGGATCACCAGAGCCCAGCAAGTCGAGGCTACGGTGGCCAGGAGTGGCCACTGCATTCCAGTCTGGGTGATAGAGTGAGACCCCAACTCAAAAAAAAAAAGTACCACTCAAAAGGGGGCAAAAAATATAAATAGACACTTCTCAAAAGAAGATATATGGGTGGTCAACAGACACATAAAAAAATGTTCAGCCTCACTCATCATCAGAGAATGCAAATAAAAACCACATTGAGATACCTCCTAACCCCAGTAAGGATGGCCATAATTAATCAAACAAACAACACTAGATACTGTTGAGGATGCAGAGAAAAAGGAAAGCTTGTACACTGCTGGTGGGAAAGCAAACTAGTCCCATCTCTTTGGAAAACAGTGTGGCAATTTATGAAAGAATGAGGCATTGACCTTCTATATGACCCAGCAATCCCCCTACTGGGAATTTACCTGGAGGAACTCAAATATTTCTACAAAAGTGATACCTGCATATGCATATTTATTGCAGCACTATTCACAGTAGCAAAAACAGAACCAACTGTGCTGCCCATTGGATAAAAAAATGGGGTACATATACACAGTGGAATATTATGCAGTCATGAAGGACAAACGTGGACCAAGCAGCGATGTGGATGGATTTTAGAATTTGTCATACTCAGTGATCTGTCAGAGAAACAAAGGACAGAGAACGATATGTTTTCATTCATAAGTGGACCTTGAACAATTGACATAATATAAGAAAGCAATTGGCAGTAGTGGGAAACTGCTGGGGGGGGCGGCACACCTCATCAGCAAGGGTACCTGAATAATGAACATATATATACCTAACCCTGACCTGTACCCCACATCTTTAAAAATAAAAGAAGTGTGAGGCATCATTTTTGGCCTTCTTTATCATTATTTAATTTTTCTTTATATCTCAATTTTTCCTTGAAATCGACTTTATCTGATATTAATGCAACTACCTGTTTTTCTTTGGATTAATACTTATATTTCTTTTCAAGTTATTATACTGTAAATCTATGTTTTATTACATAGGATGAGTTTCTTTTTTTTTTTTTAGGCGGAGTCTCACTCTGTCACACAGGGTGAAGTGCAGTGGCACGATCGTGGTCAACACAACATCAAGCTGCTGGGCTCCAGTGATCCTTCTGTCTCAGCCTTCCAAATAGCTGGAACTACAGGCATGAGCTCCCATGCTCAGCTAAGTTTGATTGATTGTAGAGATGAGGTCACACCAAGTTTTGCGGGCTGGTCTCGAAGCTGCAGGCTCAGGCCTTGGCCTCCCAAAATTCTGGGATTGCAGGCTGAGCCAGGAGAGTTTCTTCTAGAGACCATATACCTAGTCATAGTTGTTAAACTTTGTTCTTAGTCTTTGTCTTGAATTGATTATTTTAGACCATTTACATTAAAGTAATTGTTATTCAGACTTTACTCTGACATTTTTCTTTATTATTATCTTGGTGGTGTCTCACTATGTTGCTCAGGCTTGTCTTGAACTTTTGGGCTCAAGTGTTCCTCTTTCTTAGCCTCCCAAAGTGTTGGGATTACAGGTATGAGACACGGTGACTGACCTGGCATTTTACTTTTTTGTTTTCCATTTGTTATCTTAGATTTGCTTCTTGGTGTTTTTACTAAGGTTATGCTTAGACCATGTAAGAGGAGAAAAAAACTCTGGAAAACACTCCAATATAGCATGTGAGTAGTTTCAAGGTGTGTCCATATTTTCTTTTTTGAGTTGGAGTGTTACTCTGTCATCCAGGCTGAAATGCAGTGGCATGCTCACAGCCACCATAGCCTCCACCTGCTGAGCTCAGGTGATCCTTGTGCCTCAGCCTTCAAAGTAGCTGGAACTACAGATGCACACAATCATGCCAGGCTAGTTTTTGTGATTTATTGTAGAGATGAGGTCTCACCAATTTGCCCAAGCTGATATTGAATCTCTGGGCTCAGGCAATCCTCTCACCTTAACCTCAAAAAGTGCTGGTACTATAGGCATGGGACACCATGCCCCATCCAAACTTTATCTTTAATTGACTATTTAAGATCATGTACATAGAAGGTAATTGTTATTCAGACATTAGCCTGACATTTTTCTTTATTATCTTGGTGATGATGGCTGACTATTTTGCCCAGGCTTGTCTTGAACTTTAGGACTCAAGTGTCCCTAATACACAGTTCTTTGCTCTCATTTATCTGCTTTGGGTGTGGGAAAATTGTAAGCACCATCTCTGGAGACACACTGTGAGCACCTATACAAAACTCTGACCTCTTCTGATCAGACCTGTGACAGGAGATTTCAGGGTGCAGATTGACATGGGGGAGGCTCAGAAGAGGATGGATCCAGGCAGGGCTGGAGCAAGAAGTGAGCCCGAGGTAGGATTCTGGTACTTGTGCCTCTGGAGTGGTGCCAGGTGTGTATTTCCTAAGCCCGCCCAAGAGAAACTGGATGACCAGTGTGTGTATAATTTTACTCTGTTAAAGTCACTTCCTTCCTTGTCTGTTTTATAATATATAGTAATGAACAATTCCACCAAAAGTCATAAGGATTTTTCAGGAAGCTAAAGAGTTATTTCTAAGAAGTTAAAAAAAAAAACCAGAAATAACAATCATGAAAACACAACTCTTCTGTACACAAATGGCCCTTCAGGCAGTGACATCAGAACTCACAAAAACATAAGGGAAGGTCCCATGTGAGGGCCAAACGTCCTCCACTGCCCCCTTTTATGTACTGACCACATGGTGTTGAATTCAACCATTTACCCATGTCCAAAAAATGTAAAGTTTCTGTGCTGCAAAGACCTTGACCTCCTCATCTGTTTTTCTGTGGCCATGTGACATGGAGGTAATTGGTTTATCAGTTTGTTTCTCCAGACCTCCTCTTCAATCTGCAACTAACTACCAGGAAACTGGAGCAAATCTTATCTGGGTACCAGTCCTAGTGCCAATCCATGGTGTATCTGTGCAGGGTTTTTTTAATTTAAAGTCAGCATAAAATAAATAATTCATTTAAAGTATTATCTTGGCTTCTTTAGATCACATCAATCAACCCACTCAGAATTTCCATAAAGAAAATAAAAATCTAGGTGGTCATGGTACCATGCACCTGTAGAACCAGCTACTTGGAAGGCTGAGATGGCCATGAGCATGCCACTGTACTCCAGGCTGGGTTACAAGACCCAACTCAAAAAAAAGGAGGCAATCAGTGGCTCAGCCTGTAATCCTAGCACTTTGGGGGTCAAAGTGAGTGTATTGCCTGAGCCAGCGGGTTCAAGATCAACCCGGGCAACTTGGCAAGACCTCATCTCTACAATAAATCAAAAATCATTCAGACATGGTAGAGCATGCCTATTGTTCCAGCTACTTGGAAGGCTGGGGTGAAAGTATCACCAGAGACCAGCAAGTCAACACTGCCATGGCCATGAATGTGTCACAGTACTCCAGTATGGGTGACAGAATGAGACTCCAACTCAAAAAAAAGAAAAGAAAAATCTTTCACTGGAATCATGGAATAAAATTCTTAAATACTTGGACACACTGGAATGTTATAGGCTGAAAATAGGTCATTTTGGTAGTATTAGGACAGTCATTTAGAAAGTCTTAAACTTTGTATTCTCTTGTATCTGAGTTGAATCAAACATAAAACATGCAAGCCAGACCACTTAATAATTAGGACAGAAGTTCCAAGCTGACAACATTGTGTCTGAAAAGTTAGAGATCTGAGAATAATAGATTGTTACAATTATGTGTTCCCTTCCATCCAGATATTGCAATTGTCTTCCCCTTTCTCTTAAAAAACTGTAAAAGAACATTTTGCACATTCCCAAATGTAATCTAAAATGTCAACATGAGGCCAGGCATGGTGGCTCAGCCAGTAATTCCAGCATTTTTTTTTTTTTTGAGTTGGAGTCTCACTCTGTCACCCAGGCTGGAGGGCAGTGGCATTCTCCTAGCCACCGCAGCTTTGACGTGCTGTACTTCAGCAATCCTTCCGCCTCAGTCTTCTGAATAGCTGGAACTACAGGTGCATGCTACCACGCCCGGCTAATTTTTTTAATTTATTGTAGAGATGAGGTCTCGCCAAGTTGCCCAGGCAGGTCTTGAACCCGCAGGCTCAGGCAACCCACTCACCTCAGCCTCCCAAAACAAGGAATTACAGGCTGAGCCACCAAGCCTGACTAATTCCAGCACTTTTAGGGGCTGAGGTGAGAGGATTGTTTGAGTCCAGGGCTCCAAGACCAGCCTGGACAACTTGGTGACACCTCGTCTCTACAATAAGTCATAAAAAAATTAAAAAGCCAGTCGTGGTAGCATGTGCCTGTAGTTGCAGCTACTTGGAAGGCTGAGGCGGAAGGATCGCCAAAGCCCAGCAGGTAGAGGCTGTGATAGCTGTGAGCATGCCACTGTACTCCAACCTGGGTGACAGAGTGAGACTCCAACTCAAAAAATAGTAATTAAAAAAATAAATGTCAACATGACCATCAGACTTTTTGTCACATCAGTAGTCATATATCAAAAACTGAAAATAAATCCTGAGTGATGCTAAAACTTCACATGGGCTTTGAGCCCAGGGTAGATGAAGGGCTATGAATTTGGGGTATAAATACTGGAATGAACTTGGGTTGCTTTAAGGAGACTTTTTTGAAATGATCCCGACCCATCTTCCAATAATCTGGTTATAGAAATTAAACACTCTCCTTTCTTGATGCTGGGGTGGTCGTGAGCAGGCCAGGGCACTCTATCCTTGAAGACAGAGTGAGACTCCAACTGAAACAAAAAAGTATTTCTGAGTTTGAATCCAGGGGACAGAGTCCAATTCAAGTTCTTTCTAAAATGGTTCTGCTTGGTGGGGCTCAGTGGCTCAGCCTATAATACCAGCACATTGGGAGGCAGAGGTGAGAGGATTGCCTAAGCCCATGGGTGTGAGACCTGCCCGGGCAACTTGGGCGACCTCATCTCTAGAATAAATAAATCAAGAAAAATTAGCCAGGCCTAATGGCGCATGTCTGTGGTTCCAGTTTCCTGGAAGACTGAGGTGTTAGGATCGTCTAAGCCCGGTATGTCAAGGATGCGGTAGTCATGAGCAAGCCATTGCCACTCACCAGGGTGACAGAGTGAGACTCCGACTCAAAAAAAAAGTAAAAGATCACAAGTGGACCCTCAGTCAAGTGCTCAGGAATGTGGAGGAGTGCTTTGACCCCCGCGTTGCCCTTCTCTAGGGGCTGTGGAGAAAAGGAGGACCGTTCTTGGGTCTCTGCATCACCCCCGCCCCTTCTCAAAGCCTTTCTCCCGAGGCCTTCCGGGACCGCCACGCCACTAGCCCTGGTTGGGCTTCGGGATTCACGATCCCCTGCTGACCCAAGGTGACTCCTTCCCACTGTGATGAAGCCTCCATGTGACCTTGGGAAGGGGAGGGGGCAGGGGACAGGACCACCTCTCTCCCACCAGCCCCACGAGCACATGGGATCCTGCCCACGACTGATCCCCTTGACCCCCGCACACCCAGAGCAGAGCTGAGAGAATATTCCCAGAAAGGGATCTCACAGGTGAGGTTGCCATCGACACAAGATGCCAGGTCGTGTCCCGGCCCCACATGCACCGAGAGAATGGGGCCTAGCCACCAGTGAGACGGATCCAGGCCCACTGCAGCCGGGTCGTCTGGGTCCATCTGCCTTCCCCCCTTCCCACCTGCCCCCATACTCACCATCTCCCGCCTTCCAGGGGTCCCAGCGTCTTCCCTATGGATTCCCAGGACCTGAAGGTAACAGGGCGACAGACGCCGCAGCAGAGACACTGAGGACACCTGGAGAGCAGGACAGAGCAGCGGGGACTACCGAGCTCTGTGCACAGGCGCAGGAGCCAAAGACCCGGTCCGCACCCGGAAGCCACGCCAGCTCTTCCGGCTCGTATTTCATTGGGTAGTTCCCATCATGGCATCCACCGATAGGACAAGGTTCCAAAGCCTACCCCTCTGGTTTTGAGTGACAGGAGACGCAATCAGCCAGGGTCGGGTCTGTCTGAGTCAAAAAAAGCAGGTGTCTCTCTTTTGATGTGGAGTCTCACTCTTGCCCAGGCTGCAATGCAGTTGCACGCTCATGGTCACCCCAGCATCGGTCTCCTGGGATCCTGCGATCCTTCTGCAACAGCCTTCCAAATAGTGGGAATGAAGGCACGTGCTACCACGCCTGGATAATTTTTTAATTTATTGTCTAGACAAGGTCTCACCAAGTTTCCCAGGCTGGTATCAAACACGCTGGTTCAGACAATCAACTCACCTCGGCTTCCCAACGTGCTGGGATTACAGTTTGAGCCACAGAGCCCAGACAACCAAAATGTTTACTAGTTAATGATTATAGCGCAAAAGGATGTGTGGCCCATGCAAGCTGTGCTATATTAAAACAGATATTTCCTAAGTTTCTAGGGATCCCTCCCTCCAATAACTTTCCTTGTCTCTAGGTCTTACGAGGAGGCAGATTGAGCTCTCACAAGGAAGGCAATCCTCTTATGCAGCAATGTCCAAAGAAAATGCTAGCCATGCATGGCATTTGAAATGCAACCACATTTTTAAAAAGGAAGAGAAACAAGAGAAATTAATTGTAATTATTTACTTAATTCAATATATTAAAAAATTACAATCTTAATATGGAATCAAGAAAAAGTGTTAATGAACTTTCTTTGGGGAACTATATCTTTGAAAATCACAAAAAAACTACAGAAAATGAAGAAACATCTTACCAAATTCTCTGGGATGCCCTGAAAGCTGTAGTAAGAGGGGAATTGATATCCCTACAAACACACATGAAGAAAGTGGAAGGAATAGAAATTCACAACCTAACAAGCCACCTAAAGAAACTAGAAAAGCAAGACCACAAAAACCCTAATTTCAGCAGAAGAATCCAGATCACCAAAATAAAAGCCCAAATCCAGGACATAGAAGACAAAAAGATAATACAAAAAATCAATGAAACAAAAAGCTGGTTCTTCGAAAGGGTAAACAAGATCGATGGTCCCCTAGCTAGACTGACCAAGAAAAATCGAGAAAAAAACCAAATAAGCACAATCAGAAACACAAAAGATGAAGTCACATCTGACCCAGAAGAAATACAAAAGATCATTAGAGTCTACTACATACACTTGTATGGAAACAAACTGAAAACATAAGGAAATGGAGGACTTTCTGACATCACACAACCTACGTAGGTTGGAACAAGAAGAAATTGAGACCCTAAATAGACCAAAACAATCAAGGAAATTGACTACATAATAAGAAAACTTTCTACAAAAAAAAGCCCTGGTCCAGATGGCTTTCCAGCAGAATTCTACAAGACATTTAAGGAGGAGCTGATACCAATCCTACTGAAGGTATTCCAGGCGATTGAAAAAGATGAAACTCTCCCCAAATCATTTTATGAAGCCAACATCATGTTGATACCCAAGCCAGGTAAAGATCCAACAAAGAAAGAGAACTGCAGGCCAATATCTTTGATGAACATAGATGCTAAAATTCTCAACAAGATCCTACCAAACCAGATTCAGCAATACAATTCAAAAATCATCCATCATGACCAAGTAGGCTTCATTCCTGGGATGCAAGGCTGGTTCAACATTCGTAAAACCATAAATGTAATTAAATACATCAACAGATGTCAAAACAAAAACCACATGATCATATCATTAGATGCAGAAAAAGTTTTTGATAAAATCCAGCACCCCTTCTTGATAAAAACCCTTGAACATCTAGGCATACAGGGAACATACCTCAAAATAGTAAAAGCCATCTATGAGAAACCCGCAGCCAGCATACTCCTAAATAGACAAAAATCGGAACCAATTCCCCTGAAAACTGGAACTAGACAAGGATGCCCACTCTCACCCCTCCTGTTCAACATAGTATTGGAAGTCCTGGCTAGAGCAATCAGAGAAGAGGAGGCAATCAGGGGTACCCAAATAGGAAAAGAGGAAGTCAAGTTATCTCTCTTTGCAGATGATATGATTGTGTACCTTGAAAACCAAGAGAATCTGTCAAAAGCCTCCTTA
>NW_007173839.1:0-354 GCF_000164805.1 Carlito syrichta | reverse complement strand
ACTGCTCCAGTGACCAGATCTCTTACATAATGGGTGCCTAAGTGACTAGTGCTTCTCCACTGTTGGTGACTTCAGAGACTGCGCCTCCTCATGGTGTGTGCCCCAGTGACAGTCCCTGCTCCAAAATGTATGCCCTAGTGATTAGACCACATCTACGATGGGTATTCCAGTAAGTGGGACTTCTCCATATTGAGTTCTTTAGTGACAAGCCCTGCTTTATGATGAGTGTTCCCATGATTAACACTCTTTAGTGATGTGTACCTCAATGACTGACCCTCTGTTGGGATGATTGTCCCAGTGATTGACATTTCTCTATAATTGGTGCCCCAGTAAGTAGACTTCCTCTGTTTTTTT
>NW_007173838.1:0-451 GCF_000164805.1 Carlito syrichta | reverse complement strand
CACCTGCTGACAAGTTAAGTTGACACACAGGTCGTCTCACTAGCCGGCCTACTGGTTAAGGCCTCTGACCAGTCGGCTCACCCACCAGCTGACTAAAGTCAGTTGACCAGTCAGGTCACTCGCCTGCTGACTAATTAATTCAGCTGACCAGTTGGCTCACTCAGCAGATGACTAGTTAAATCAGCTGACTTGTCGTCTCACTCGTCAGACAATTACTAGAGTCAGTTCACCTCTCTGCTCACTTGCTGGCCGACTAATTGTCAGCTAACTGATTGGCTGCCTAACCGACCAACTAGTAAAGTCAGCTAAACAATCGGTCGACCAGTCGTCTAACTTGTCAGGTGACATGCTAGCTGAGCTAAGTAGTCACCAACAAGTTAGGCCAGCTAACTAGTCGGCCTACTAATCGGCTGACTAGTTCGCGCAGCACACCATCCATCCAAATAGTTAA
>NW_007173837.1:0-410 GCF_000164805.1 Carlito syrichta | reverse complement strand
GGCTCACTCAGCAGATGACTAGTTAAATCAGCTGACTTGTCGTCTCACTCGTCAGACAATTACTAGAGTCAGTTCACCTCTCTGCTCACTTGCTGGCCGACTAATTGTCAGCTAACTGATTGGCTGCCTAACCGACCAACTAGTAAAGTCAGCTAAACAATCGGTCGACCAGTCGTCTAACTTGTCAGGTGACATGCTAGCTGAGCTAAGTAGTCACCAACAAGTTAGGCCAGCTAACTTGTCGGCCTACTAATTGGCTGACTAGTTCGTGCAGCACACCATCCATCCAAATAGTTAACACAGCTGACTAGTTGGCCAACTCGTCAGCCAACAAGTTAAGTCACCTAGCTAACTCATTAAACAACTATTTAAGTCAGTTAGTTAAATACTATACCAACTAGTTAAAACAG
>NW_007173836.1:0-579 GCF_000164805.1 Carlito syrichta | reverse complement strand
AGTGCCTGCTCTGTGCTAATTACTGTTAAATGTTAGGAATACAAACTTGACAGAAAAAACCCGGTTTCACACTCTAATGAGAGATCAAAGATCCCACTGTTCTTGAAGCTAAGTGGTTTACTTCTCGTGGACTATAAAATTTCTTATTATCCATCGTCTTCTGAAAACTATTCTGTGAACCCTGATCCAATTGTAGGCAACAAATCCAAGGAATGGACTTTAACTCAAAATGTCTATTTCATCATCTCAGCAAAGAAATAGGGCAAAGTAGGGAGGCCTGTTAGTAAAACAAAGATAATGATGGATTAGGTGTCCGCAGTGTTTTAGTCATTTGAATAAGACGGAATGTACCATGCTTTGTCTCTGCAATATCACTTTCTCCTATCTTGAGCCTGTAAATAAAAGAATTATGGTTAAATAGGCTTATTCCTGACTACATATCTACCATGTAATTTTGGGGACACCAGCTTATATGCTCTTTCATTATTTTGCAAGTTTCTTATGGGTAGGTAGTGTATCTTATCTCAGTTTAGTGAACTTTGGCATATTTTGACTTACATTGCAATGTATCTGATTTTT
>NW_007173835.1:0-389 GCF_000164805.1 Carlito syrichta | reverse complement strand
TCCAAGGAATGGACTTTAACTCAAAATGTCTATTTCATCATCTCAGCAAAGAAATAGGGCAAAGTAGGGAGGCCTGTTAGTAAGACAAAGATAATGATGGATTAGGTGTCCGCAGTGTTTTAGTCATTTGAATAAGACGGAATGTACCATGCTTTGTCTCTGCAATATCACTTTCTCCTATCTTGAGCCTGTAAATAAAAGAATTATGGTTAAATAGGCTTATTCCTGACTACATATCTACCATGTAATTTTGGGGACACCAGCTTTTAGGCTCTTTCATTATTTTGCAAGTTTCTTATGGGTAGGTAGTGTATCTTATCTCAGTTTAGTGAACTTGGCATATTTTGACTTACATTGCAATGTATCTGATTTTTAATAATTGTTGAATA
>NW_007173834.1:0-521 GCF_000164805.1 Carlito syrichta | reverse complement strand
TGTGTACCCCAGTGACTGGGTCTCCCCTGTAAATGGTGTCCCATTGATTGACCTTTTTATATAATGGATGCCTCAGTGACGAACCTTCTTCTGTGATGGGAGTCATAGTAGTGGGCCTCCTCCATAATGGGTGCCCCAGTAATTGTACCTCCCCTGAGATGGGTGCACCAATGTCTGACTATCCTCTGTTATGGGTGTTGGATGACAAGCCCTCTGGTATGATGAGTGGCCTAGTAAGTGTGACGCCTCCAATTGAGTGACCAAGAGACTGGCCCTACTCTGTGTTGTGGGCCCCCCATATATGTACTTCCTCCATAATGGATACCTCTAAGGCTGATCCTACTTTATGATTGGTGTCCAATGACTGAGCCCCCTCCATAAGAGATGCACCATATTCTGGAATTCCTCTGTGGTGGGTGTCCCAGTGACTTTCTCCAAATTTGATGTCCCAGTGAGTAGCTTTCCTCTGTGGTGGGTCTTCCAGTAACTGGGCCTCATCTATAGTTGGTGTCCCAGTGATT
>NW_007173833.1:0-3088 GCF_000164805.1 Carlito syrichta | reverse complement strand
CTTAACTCGCTGACTTAACTAGCTAGCAAGCTGAGTTAACTAGCTGACTTAAGCAGCTAGCTACCTCGTTAGCTAGCTGGCTTATCTGGCTGGCTTATCTAGCTAGATATCTAGCTAGCTATCTAGCTAATCAGCTGACTTAACTAGCTGACTTAACTAGCTAACTACCTGCCATAATTAGCTGACTAATATAGCAAGCTTTCTAGATAGCCAGCTGACTTAACTAGCTGAAATAATTATCTAGCCAGATGGCTAGTCACCTGATTTAACTAGCTTTTTAACTAGCTAACAAGTTGGATAGCCAACTGTCTTAATGAGCTGAATTAACTAGCTAGACAGCTGGTACACAGCTGACTTAACAAGCTGACAGAACTTGCTAGCCAGATGGTTGCCAGCTGACTTAACTAGCTGTCTTAAACAGCTAGTCAGCTTGCTAGCCACCTCTCTTAAATTGCTAGGTATCTACCTAGCCAGCAGACTTGCCAAATGACTTATCTAGTTGACTTGAACAACTATCCTGCTGGCTAACAAGCTGAATTATCTAGCTAGCTACCTACCTAGCCAGCTGGCTAGACAGCTGACTAAATTAGCTGCCTAAACCAGCTAGCCAGTTGGCTAGCCAGCTGACTTAACTCACTGACATCACTAGTTAACCAAGTAGCAATATAGCTGACATACCTTGGGAGCTACCTACCTAGCCAGTTGGCTAGCCAGTATTCTTAACTAGCTGAATTAACCAGCTAGCCAGATGGCTAGCCAACTGACTTAACTAGCTCGCTACCTAGCTTGCAAGCTGACCTAAGTAGCTGACTTAACTAGCAGCTACCTAGCTAGCCAACTGATTTACATAGTTAGATAATTAGCTATCTCCCTAGTTAATCAACTGGCTTAATTAGTTAGCTAAGTAGATAACTACACAGCTAACAAGCTGACTTAAATAGTAAGCTGCCTTGCTAGCTAGCTGATGTAACCAGCTAGATAACTAGCTAGCTTAATCATTATCTAACATGTTAGCTAGGTGACAATCATCTGATTTATCTCGTTAGCTAATGAGCTGGCTAGCAGACACATCCAGCTGACTTAACAGGTTAGCTAACAATCTAGCTATCTAGCTAGCTAGCTGACCATCCAGCTGACTTAACTTGTTAGCTAGCTAGTTAGCTAGCCTGCTTAACCAACTGACACAACCCATTTGCTATGTAGCTACCTAGCTGACTCAACCAGCTGACTTAACCCGTTAGTTAACTGGGTAACGGCCTGATGCAATCTGCTAACTTAAACCTTTAGCTAACTAGCTAGCTAGCTGTCTTGACCAGGCTGACTAAATTAGAAGCTGACTTAACTAGATGATTTAGCTAGCGGACTTAATTGGCTGACTTATCCAGTTAGCTAGCTGAATTAACTGCATGAATTAAATAGTTAGCTAACTATTTAACTGGCTGAATAACGAGGTGACAATTAATTTGCTAACTATTTAGGTAGCAAACTTAAGTAGCTGACTTAAATAATTAGATAAACAGTGAACTATGAGATTTAGCTAGCTTACTTAGCTAACTAGCTAGTTAGCTAGCTCACTTAGCTAGCCTACTTAACTAGTTGGCTAACGAGATAGCTAGCTGAGTTAATGAGTTGGTTAACAAGTTAGTTAACTGTTTTAACTAGTTATTAAACGAGTTAACTAGCTGATTTAACTAGTTGGTTAACGATTTAGCTAGGTGATTTAACTTGGCTGACGAGTTGGCAAACTAGCTAGCTGGTTTAACACATTGGCTTGCTACTCAGCCAACTTGTTAGCTGGCTTAACAAGTTAGCCGACTAATTGGCCAACTATTTAGCTTGCTTAAATAGTTGGCTGACTAGTTGGCCCCATAGTTCGGGTATTTGGCTGGGTAATTTGCTCTCCTAATTTATTGGCTGACTGGTTGGCCGACTAGTTAGCTGACCTAACTAGTCGGCCATGTATTTAGCTGACCTAACTTGTTGACTTAGAAGTTGGCCCACTAGTGGGCCGATTTGCTAGCTGAGAACTAGTTGGCCGGCTAGTAGGCTGAAAGCTTAGCTGACTTAACTAGTCGGCCAGTGAGTGAGCAGACAAGTGAGCTCCCTTAACTATTTGGCCACTGAGAGAGCCGACTGGTCAGCGAATTAACTGGTATGCTGGCGAGTGAACCAATGCATGTTCTGCCATAACTAATCAGCTGGCTAGGGAGCTGACCAGTGGGCTGGCTTAACTAGTCAGCTGGTGAGAAAGCTGACTACCTAGCAGATCTGTTGGCCAGCAAGCAAGTTGACAAGTTAGTTGACCTGTTGGCTGGCTGGCATGTGAGGCAACTAGCTTGCCTACTGGTTGGCAGGCGAGCGAGCCTACTAGTTAGGTGACCTGATAGAAAGTGAGGGAACCCACTAGTTAGCTCAAAACCTAGCTGAGTTGCTAGCTGACAGGTTAGCTAAGTAACTAGCTGATTTGCTAGCTTACTTAACTAGCTAGCAGACTAGGACCTGACTAACTGACTGTCTTAACCAGGTACCTGAATAGTTAGCTGAGTTGATAGCTCAGTTGACTAGTTAACTGGCTATCTAGTTGACTTAACTAGCTGACTAGCTAGTTGGCTGGTTAGCTGGCTAGCCAGCTGATGTAACTAGCTAGCTACTTGGTCGACTAAAGGCTAGCCACCTGTCTTAACCTGCTACCTACCTGGCAGACTAGGTGACTAGACAAATAGCTAGCTAGCTAGCAGGCTGGCCACCTGGCTAGCCAACTGAATAAATAGCTTAACAAGATAGCTACCTAGCTAGCCTAGTGAATATACTTGCTGAAATAACTAGCTGGATACCTAGCTAGATATCTTGCTAGAAAGTCAAGTTAACTAGCTGACTTAACAAGTTAGCTAACTGACATAACTAGCTGGCTTAACTAGCTACATACCTACCTAGCTAGTCAGCTGACTAAGCAAGCTGAAATAACTAGCTAGTCTGCTCTCTAGCCTTCTGAACTGATGAGCTTTTAACTAGCTAGGAAGATTCCTAGTCAACTGAATTGAGGTGACTTAACTAGCTATCCAGCTGGCTAGCCATCTGATTTAACTAG
>NW_007173832.1:0-457 GCF_000164805.1 Carlito syrichta | reverse complement strand
TAGCCAGCCAGCTGGCTACCCAGCTGACTTAACTAGCTGTCTTAACTAGCTGGTCTGCTTACTAGCCAGTTGAATTAACTAATTTGCTACATAGCTAGCCAACTGGCTATCCAGCTGAATTAACTAGGTGACTTAACGTACCAGCCAGCTGACTTAACTAGCTGGTCATCTAGCGAAGTAGATGCCTAGTCAACTGACTTAACTTGGTGATTAAACTAGCTAGCCATCTCGCTAGACAGCTGATAAAACTAGCTAGCTACCTAGCTAGCAAGCTGGTTAGCCAACTGCCTTATTAGCTCTCTACCTCTCTAGCCACCTGGATAGCAAGTGACAACAAGATGACTTAATTAGCTAGTCAGCTGGCTAGGCAACAGACTTTACTATTTCACTAACTAGCTAGAGTGCTGGTTAGCCACCTGACTTAACTAGCTGTCTTAACTAGCCATCCTACTATCTA
>NW_007173831.1:0-1130 GCF_000164805.1 Carlito syrichta | reverse complement strand
GGAACTCATCTTCCTCCAAAACAGAAGAGGAGGATTATAGAAGGTCTACAAACAAATTGCTTCAACATCGTGTGTCACAAAGGCATAAAGTAAATTATTCATCACAAAACCTTTTGTAAATCTCATACATTTAAAAGGAAACATATTCTTACTTTCCAACTTGTATAATTCCTTTCAGTAACTCCCTAAACTCTCAATAAAATATATTTCATGTAGTTTTTATGGCTCTGAGAATTGAAGAGATGAGAGGGTCATGGGAATTGTAGGTTCCTACCTCCCCATCAACATTCTGCCACTATAAACAGTGCCAGTGTGGACAAGGCTGCAGGCCTGGGCCAGCAGAAATACAAAGGTAGGTACAAGTGGCAATGTTGAGAATAACCAATTGGACAAGTTGGACTCTTTTGGGGAGAAAAAAAGAAAAAGTAAAAGAAACAATAACAAACCTTCTTCCCCAAAGTTACAGAGTGAAATTACAATGTACGATTGATTAAAAATGTAAAACTAATCTCTCCACCAGCTAATACTAATTTCCAAAAAAAGGGTAGTCTTGCAGTAAACAAACCTAACAGTCACCAACTAAAAATAATTATAATAATAAATAAATTACAATTCAAACTATGACATAAAAGTACCTGCTTTGAATTTCTCTAATGTTCTCTCCTGATCTCTCTGTTCTCTATCACAAAGCAGAGATTCTACTGGTAGAGTTCCAAGAATCAGGTCACTTGATAATTGGTCCACACTGAAGCAAAAAAATCAAGTCAGGACTCCTAGACCACCATCAACTCACTAGTTTTACTCACTAGTTTCACTAGTCCTCATCAAGTTAGGACTCCTTATACCACCATCATTTACTAGTTTTTACCACTTTCACTAGTTTTACTCACTAGCAAATGTCTGAAATAACAAAACAGACAAATCACTCCCACTTAAAATTAGCATGCAATCAGAACTAATCATACACAAATCAATGATTAATTATAATGAACATACAAGAAAAAATACCTACAAGGTCTTTCAGCAAACAAAGACAATAACTTTGTCTCCGGGTGAAATACTTTCTAGATTTGGATATGAGTTCGTTTTTCTCCCTCTGTGTGACGATTATCTTTTGCTTCAAGATCTTT